>NW_016823935.1:17784-19290 GCF_001698545.2 Rhinopithecus bieti | reverse complement strand
TCAGTTTCACATTCACAGAAATCAAAATTTATAAACCTTCTATTATTAAATCTCATATTGTATGGAGAGAAAGACTAGGTAAGAAAAACAATTTTGTATACCCTGGAAAGTGACTTTTAGAACTTGAAAGTAATACGTAGATAGCTATGGTATTTCTTTAACCATGCCCTTTTTTTCTCTAAGTTATGTTGAGAAACAAGATGTTATTCCTGGTCTAAATATAAATAACAGCTTATCCAGAAATTATCTAATTATCTAGCAAACTTGTTAATTTTACTCTACATCTGTCATTACAAAACAACTTTTAAAGTCATCTTCATTATTTAATATAGACTTTGATTTTTTTAATATTCAATAACAATTTGGATTTCAAAGGGCATTTCAGCAATCTCCCTAAAGATATAAACCCGGTATTTTCAGAATAGGTATCTTATTAGAGAAAACTTGGGGACTGACAAGGTTTTGTGATTTGGGGTCAGTTCTTGGGTTGTATTTCCTTTCAGAATGTTGTTCTCTCTTCATTATATGCCATGTTCCTTTTACTCATTTTATTATTATTTTGCTATATTAATTTTGCCTAAATTCTGACTTGTGTCCTTCATTTTGCTCTTTTGTGTAGATTGGCAGCTCTATTTATACCCTTTATTTTATACTGAAATAGAGTAAGTTTTCTTGATTACTGTGTATCTGAAGCCTCTCTCTCCTCTGAGCGTTTTGTTGAGGACTGGATTTTGTAGCACGTGGACTGGGAGTTGTAAGAGACTGCAGAACCGGAAGGGTTCAGTAGGACTATGTGGTCTCTGCATCCATTTTGTCCAAGTTTTGTTAAATGCTCCATACCTGTGTTCATTCCACTGTGTGGGGATGTATCTCTGCCCATTGCAGATAGGACCTTTGACATCAGATAATTCCCATAACCCAATTTGGAGATGCTGACACATTCATTATGATTAGTTCTGTTGTTATCTCATCTTTTCTCTTATATCCACTTCCTAACAATAGAGGAGAAAACATATGCAAAATGTGGTTTTGGCATTTACTTTTTTAAATTATTTTTTAAATTTGTTGTGGGCACCTAGTTGGTATATATATTTATGGGGTACATGAGATGTTTTGATACAGGCAAGCAATGTGAAATAAGCACATCATAGAAAATAGGGAATCCATCTTCTCAATCCTTTTAGTTACAAGCAATCCAATTGCATTCTTTATTTTAAAATATACAACTAAGTTTTAATGACCATACTCACCCTACTATGCTATCAAATATTAGGCCTTATTCATTCTTTTATATATTTTTTTTACCCATTAACCATACTTACCCTTCCCCCCAATCTTCTACTACCCTTTCCAGCCTCTGGTAATCATTCTTCCTTCTACTGTCTATGTCCATGAGTTAAACTGAATTTTTTTTTTTCCTGAGACGGAGTCTCGCTCTGCCGCCCAGGCTGGAGTGCAGTGCCCGGATCTCAGCTCACTGCAAGCTCTGCCTCCCGGGTTTACGCC
>NW_016823935.1:9607-17038 GCF_001698545.2 Rhinopithecus bieti | reverse complement strand
AGCCAGGATGGTCTCGATCTCCTGACCTCGTGATCCGCCCGTCTCGGCCTCCCAAAGTGCTGGGATTACAGGCTTGAGCCACCGCGCCCGGCCAGTTAAACTGATTTAATTTTGAGATTAAAAATATAGTGGCGAGGGAAACAGCTGAGGATCTCCATAAGCAATGTCTTCCTCCCACTTGCTCTCAACTTCTTGCTTATTTATTTTATCTTTTATGTTCTGCTTGATTAAATTGCAGTTTGCTACTGGAAATAATTAGCACTAAGCATTTATGGGACTGTTTAGCGTTTCCTTTACGGCTTTGTGCCCATTAGGGAATCACCAAAATGAGGAAGTGGAGTCATTTTCCCAGTCCCTTACAGTGACTCAGAAGAGGTCAGGTGGGGGCTTCTAATCTTGTGGAAATGTCTACTTCCTTCCCCCAGACTCCCAAAACTCATCCGCCTTCCATTATTCTCTTGAGTGGAGCTATGCGTGATACTTTTCAGGACTTTGGTTTCTCATCTAATCCCCAACCCCCTCCCCAGCACACAGTGAGCAAAATTTGGTACTGCTTCCACTGGCCCAAGCCAAAACATGTCAATATTTTGAACACAGTACTACCCGTTTGTTTTGCTATCCTGAAATCATTTTCTTTTCTTTGGAGACGAAGTCTCGCTCTGTCGCCCAGCCTTGAGTGCAGTGGCGCGATCTCGGCTCACTCAACCTCACCCTGTGGGTTCAAGCAATTCTCCTGCCTCAGCCTCCCGGGTAGCTGAGACTACAGGCATCTGCCACCATGCCCAGGTAATTTTCGTGCCTTTTGTAGAGATGGGGTTTCACCATGTTGGCCAGGATGAGCTCAATCTCTTGACCTTGTGATCAGCCTACCTTGGCCTCCCAAAGTGCTGGGATTACAGGCGTGAGCCACTGCGTGCAGCCAATCATTTTCTTTTATTGTATATTTGGTTTGTATATTTTTGTTGTTGTTTTTTTTCAACTTTTTATATCTCCCCATTGCTTGATTTTCCCATAAACAGCTTTTAGTATTTTAATGTAAATTCACTAGCTTAAAATTAATGTCTAGAAAAGATAACCTTTTAAATGACTAAAATATGAATGTATTTACAGAAGGACTGCTGTGATCAGTGTTAATGGACAAAATACACGAAAAAAGTAAAGGGGGCATTGATTCTTTCTCAATGTTTTCTTCTCATTACATGTTTATATTTATTTCCTTGATTTAGTGTTCCCGCCTGGAAGAGTCTGTTTTCTCTTTCATTGTGTGCTTTGAGTATTCACAGCATATTATATCAATGTTCTTAGGAGGCACTTGAATCTCAGTATTCTCATTACTCGCGAAGAAGAAGGAACAAGGTGTGGTTGAATTCTGACAAGAGACTTTCTCCTTCCTCCATTTCTCAGCTCAGTACACACACACACACACACACACACACACACACACACACACACACGTTCTCGCTCTCTCCCTTTCTCTCCCTCCCTCCATCCCTCTGTCCTATGTGCGTGGTCATCATAGACTGTTGGGAACAGGCCCCCAAATCTGGCTATAAACTGGCCCCAAAACTGGCCATAAACAAAATCTCTGCAGCACTGTGGCATGCTCCTGATGGCCTTGGCGCCCACGCTGGAAGGTTGTGGGTTTAACAGCATGAGGATAAGGAACACCTGGCCCACCCAGGGCAGAAAACCACTTAAGGCATTCTTAAACCACAAACAATAGCATAAGCAACCTGTGCCTTAAGGAAATGTTCATGCTGCAGATAACTAGCCAGACTCATCCCTTTTTTTCGTCTCATCCCTTTATTTCCCGTAAGGAATAATTTTAGTAAATCTTATGACTGACCTGCTGTCAATAAATATGTGGGTAAATCTCTGTTCGAGACTCTCTGCTCTGAAGACTGTGGGACCCCTGATTTCCCACTCCACACTCTGTATTTCTGTGTGTGTGTCTTTAATTCCTCTAACGCCACTGGGTTAGGGTCTCCACAACCAAGCTGGTCTCGGCAGTAGACTACAATATTCTCTTAGCTGTACAATCAGAAATACAATATTCAGAGATTTCCTTTGTGGCTCAACTTTTGCCACTGAGGTCATGTGATATGAGTCCTTATTAAGATCCTCCTCTGGAAAAGGTAATGGCCACTATCAAGAAAGTTGATGGGTTTCACTGAAGATAGCACCTACTGCTACTGAGAAGTAAAATTAGAAAGCAGATGGATACCTGCAAAGAAAAGGCCTAATTCAGGAAGTTAGCCAAGGCTGCTTTGCTGGTGATGTTGCCAAGACTCCCCAGTATTCTTCACAGCTACAGGGTTCCATTAAGTTAATAGGAGACTCCTACAATGGCCAGAAGTTAATTCTGTCTTTTTGTTTAGCAGTGAAAGTTATACGGACTTTATTAAAGTCAAGATGCCAAGCATTAATTGAATACAATTGCCATAGTAATGTCATAATTTCAGGATTCTATGATGTACCTTCACAGAGCATATGACACCTTTAAAAATACTTGAAAAAACTGTGCACACATGTACCTACACACACACACTTAGAAGATATACTCACACATATAGGAGAGTATATATACATATATCAAGCAGGACATATATATATAAATATATATGTCTTTTGATATTTTTATAATTATATATTGTATATTTGTGTGTGTATGGAAAGTGCCCAAAAGAAATCATTTGATTCATGATTGTGAAGCTGACAATCAATTTATATTCTGAGAAAGTAGCCATTATATTAAAATGTATCCTGTATTTGTTGAATGAATGATACTAGAAAATAATGGTTTTATTATAATTTGTGCTACTCTAAGCAAATATAAATTGTCAGTAGTTTATATCTAAGCAAATATAAATTGTCAGTAGTTTATATCTAAGCAACTAGTTAGTCTAAACAGAATGAGTAGGAGCTAGAAATTATTACCACAAAGGAAAACAAAACAATAAAATGTAATTTATATAAAAGAGCTAGCCCAGAGTCACTATTTAATAAATGGTAGCTATTGTGATAATAATGATTCTAAAGTATTTTATTTTCAACTATTGTTTCCGTATAATACTAACTTCCAAAAAATACACTGAAGGAGTATGTACTAGAAAAAAAAATTAAGGAACTTAGTAACTACTTAATAAAAGCTGAAACAGAGTGAGATAGTTATGTTATAAAGGATTAGAGGTAAATTGGGATAGGGAATCATCCAGGAAATGATGAATTAAGGGAATCCATTGCAATTGAGCACAAAACTTACCTCTGAATATAAGTCAAGGAAAGAAGAAAAACAATGAGACATAACTTTAATAGCTGAAAAACAAGGAATCATACCAATTTTCCAGAAGAGACAAATACTCCCCTATCTATGCAATCCATCAGAAATTTATCTTGTGAGTATTTCTATAAATAGGATGTGCTACTTCCAGTTTGCTAGGGGCTATTCCAATATAAAGCCTATAATTATCTATGTAAAACTTTCACTCGAAAATGTGAATATTTATAAAATAAATTACATGGTCTTCCTCTTTAATAGCAGAAAAGGTACTGAAACACATGGATTAATCTAGTTTTAATGAGGCCTGAAATATATTGGAGGCCTTTTTTAAAAAACAGATTATACAATTATATATACAATATTAGAAAGAAAATATTTATTTTGTGAAAAAAATAAATCACACAAATTAATACTTGAAAACTTGACCAAAAACTAACAGTCTGCAGTAACGCAGTATTTTGCCTATGTTTGCTGACTGTATTCTCTAGGAACACCTCTTCCCAGGATAACAATTTTATTATCTATAAAGAGAATAGCATGATTAAATGTGTTTATTATTACTGATAGTTATAAGAGGTTTATTAGAGCTTCATAGTTTGTAATGCCACATAAATTTTTAGTATTGTTGTCAAATTTCGGAAAATCTCAATCAAGTTCATTTTGTATATGAGCTATAAGAATTCAGGGAATTTATATTTTAAGTTTTCTTGGAATGACTAATTTTAAGTATTTCTTAAACTGACAGCATACATTGAGCCAATACGGTATCAATACTATGGTTCCAGTAGTGTATGAGTCTTTTTGTCTCTCTTAATGTCAGCAATTCCTGTCAAATTGAAGTAGAATCAGCAAGAAATGTAAATACTTTCTATGTATTCACATGATGAATTCCTCTTCATTAATTGAATTATCAAACAATCCAGAAGTCTATTTGTTACTTCTATGAGAAATTTATCTTTCTTCTTCAGGATTTACTGTTTTAAATATGATCTAGTTAGCATTTTGTCTGAAACTTCAAGAGTTCAGCAAGAGAAGAGCTGTTGGATAAAAAGATATGATCTGAAGCAGTGGAATGCATACAACATTTAACTTCACACACTTGCTGTTTATAGTACTTCTACAGGTTTGTGTCTTACAAAGACAGGAATTCTGATAGATACTTTTCCCTCTCTTCCCGTGGGGAAAAATGTCCTGCAGTTGTTTAAATTATTTATGCTATGTTAAGTTTATTCCTTGCAGGGAGAAACTTCTACATTCACTTCGCATCAATGGAAACAGAATTGTGTGCTAACCATTCTGCATGTTTTATAGTTAGAAGAGTTGTTGAGGGACTAGTTATGCCTATATTTCAAGCCATGTTTCTTTTCCACTACCCTCATTCTTCCAATTCTGGCCACATTATGAACTCATGCCCTGCAGCTTTGTGTCACAACACCACAGGAGCTGGCACATTATGTACCAAGATGGCTAGGAATAGCGATATTTTCTAATGAGATGACTGCCATCACATAATACAACCCATTAAATTTCAAATAAAGGTTTGACCAACCCGGATTCCTCCCAGATACCTAACATTTCTGGGGCCACACTAACTTCACCAGACAAGGAAAGAATTGTGTCAAAGGAGAAAGTGGAATGAACTCAGGCAGTGGTTTTTATATGTTGTTGAGAAAATATTTTATTTCTGGAAATTTTATGAAATTTTCTACTTTATGAACCCAGTGTAAGGGCCCCTCTTAGGGCCTAGGAAGGTACCCATGGGAGTAATAGGCCCTGAAGGCACAACTTAATTGTCTTCATGGTAAGTCTCACTGGGCAGATGTAATACAAGGGGACTTCCATTACTGCAGATCTCAGTAAAGTCCTAGGGCCACGAGTTAAGTAGGAGTCAACCCTACAAAGTCTTGAAATACAGGTTTGTAGTTTGTTTTACCATAAGAAATCTAGAAAAATCAATGTTTAGAATATCCTACTTTAATACTCTAAGCAAAACATTTTTTATGAGACAATTTAAAATTGAGATAGGTAGGGAAGGAATTCTGTATCACCAATCTGAAAGATACCTACATGTGTGAACATATAATGTGAAATAGTCAGACTTTAATTTTACTAATATCAACTTCCATAAGGGTGGCCCTGGTATTTTCCAATCTGATCTCCAAAATATTGACTTTACTGGGCAGAGGCTGATAGCGAATGTATTTATATATCAAAATATATGTCTTTTATTTGGGATTTTATGTAGTCATATCTGGAGTTATAGAAGATGACTGAGTCTACTCCTCTGCAATAAGGACTACAGATGGCAACATTGACAATTAGTTAAGAAGAATAATTTCCTACGTCAAAGTATGTGACATTGCCAATTTTATAAAATGCCTGCATAGGAAGAAATTATTTGCAGTGGATCTTGAGAAAGTAACTGGCTCGAAGGAAAGACACTTTAAATAGGAGAAAACAACTTGACCAAAATTGTGAAGATAGGGGTGCTTTCTTAAAATAAAACAATACTCTTTTTGAAAGCAGTAACACTTTCTCTATTAAAAATGAATTTTGAAAGTCTTATAGTCCCTAATCATTCCCATTGCAATAGTTTTCTCTCAAAGTTACTGAGAAAATAAACAAAAGGAAAAGCAAATGGCTTATTTCATGAATTATTTACATCTTTACTAAGAAAATAAAGTAAAGGAGTTGAGAAGAGAAAAGGCATGGCTTCAAGACTTTGACCTTTCTCGCTAGGATGGAGAGCTCTATGCATGCGAGTACAAGGAAACCCAAGAGATTCTCTGGGGCTTGTGACAAGGAAACCCAAGAGATTCTCTGGGGCTTGTGAAAAGAAAAAGGATCAATGCGGGCCTCTTGCTGAGGAAGCCCAGAAAAAGCAATCCTTTTGTTTCCCGTCTTGAGGAGAAACATGGTGTGGGGCTCACTCAATGTTTTTATCTTCTCAATCATCAGTCTTAGGCATAAATTGATATGAGATCATAAGGCCTGATATTCCAGGCTTGGAATAGTAGTCTCGTGTTTCATTTTCTCCTGTCCTTCTGAATATCCTCTTGGTCCATTTTCTCCTTATCCCATGTATTCTGAATTGTAATGTTATGCATTAAATTATGCTTAACTTTTCTAGCATCCTTCAGGATGCTAGACAATTAATAAACATGTATGATATGTTTTTGCTGATAAACATACATCTATATCTGACTAATGCAAGAATTTGTACTTTATAATTTTTGTGCACAGTCTTGACCCAGCCCTCAAGAGAAGCATCATTACAAAACATAGTAGGGAATTAAATATTGTAGTTGAGGATTATTCCCCCTAAACATACCTAAATGCTTACATTTTCTAGTTTTAAACCAAAGACTCACTTTCGCTTCTATAGTCAATAATAGAGGAAATACATTTTTAACATTAGTGCCATTCTTATATAACATTTGAATGAATTTCTTCCTCCAAATCTAATCTAATTTTAAAATAAATTGCATAATATGTTTTCAAGTATCATGTGAGTCTATATTCCATTATTTCAATTGGGAAAAGTCATAATATATTCCTTGCCTAATGAAAAGTCTCAACCACAAATACTATGAAAACTTTCTCAGACATCTAAATATCACATAAGATAAACTGTTTACAACACCAATTAAGTAATATCTAGGTAGCTTGTTAGTGGCATGTATGTATTCTAACTGCAATGATAACATATAGAATCAGACACAAACTATATTGCAATAACACCTATTGCAATATTAATAAAATTGAAAACATGATTTAGATAGGTAAGAAATGCAGACAACAATTAGCAGAATAAAATATAACAAAGCCATTATAAGACTGGTTTAAATATTGAAATATGTTCTACTAAAATATTTTTGTATATGGGATATAAAAATTTACAATCACAACTAGTATTTTCAAAATGAGAGTTTGGTGTTACAAAAGCCTCATTTTTACGCATTTTAAGCAAAAGGAAAAGAATGATTTCAGTTCAGATTTTTTTAAAAGAAAATATCTCTAAAAGCATTTCTAAATGTATTATGAGTGGTTGAGTAAAACCTAGCTAATAACTCCAATTTAGAAATGCAAATTATATTTTACATTTTTCACTTTCAATAAGCCATCAGTCAAAGGTGATGCCACTGATAATA
>NW_016823935.1:0-9252 GCF_001698545.2 Rhinopithecus bieti | reverse complement strand
TCACATCTTTTATAATCCCGAGTTATTCTAAAATATGGTTAGATTCTCTTTTTTAGTGAGATTTAGAATTGGAAATGATCTTGTCAAGCTATCGTATAAAACCTTAGAACATATTTTGCCTAGTAGTGCTTTCCCAAAGATTAAAAAAGGATTAATGTTTTTCTATGCTTTAAAAAAATCATTAGTTCAGATTTTGTTAATTTGAAATTGTAATTTCAACCAGTACTGAACTGAGGTTTGCCTCTTTTAAATAATATTTATTGAAGTATAACCTACATAAGGAATATGGACAAATTATATGTTACAGTTTGATGAATTTTTCACACTGAACATACCCAGCTAGATCAAGAAACAGTATTGCACCAACCTCCTAGAAGCACTCCCTTGTGACCTCTTCTAGTGAGTACTAACCCCTTGGTCTAATAGTATTCCTGACTTCTAACACCATAGATTAAGTTGGCCTGTTTGTAACTTTACATACAAATCATACAATATGTAGTCATTTTTGTCTGGATTATTTCACTAAGGATTGTAATTGCGAGACTGATCTATATTATTGAGGGTAGTTGCCATATTTTTAATTATCACTGTTGTATAGTATTTCATTGTATGAGTATATAAAAATTTGTTCTGAAGTCTTCTATCATTGGACATTTGCATAGTTTCTAGTATGGGACTATCATGAATAGTGCTGTAATAAATATTTTGTATGTCTTTTGGTGAACACATGTACACATTTCTGTCCAAATAGAAATTGCTGGGTCAAAAGATATGGATATATTCATGGTTAGTATATAGTGCCAACTACTTTTCAAGAGTGTTTTTCAAAGTGATTGCATCAAGCTATATCTCCCACCAAGAATGTACGCGACTTTTGGTTTCTCCACATTCTCATCCACATTTAACACTGTCTTTCATTTTCATTTAGTCATTCTGGTGTGAGAAACTTGCCATTTTTATCTGTAAAATCCTTTTCTAGGCAAAGTAGTAGTGGAAGTAATGATTAATCATAGCATTGTCAGTATTTCCTTGTGCAGTTATGACTGTTTCACCATTTGAAATGGCACACTTTCAGTGTCAAGTGTAGCAATTAATAGATGCTGTTGTATATAATATAGTGATGCATACCCTTTTTCATTCTTTTTTATTCAAAATCCTCAATTTTAGATACAACACTAGACTCTTTCCTATTTGGAGAACAGTCACCTAAAAAATCACAATAGAAATACGTTAAGTCTTCTAAATGCATTATCTATCCAAGATTCTTCACTTCTCTGTAACTATTTTACAGTCATGAGTTGCTTAACAACAGGGATACATTCTGAGAAATGCATATTTAGGCAATACTTTTTCATTGTGTGAACATCATAGACTATTGTTTATTTATTTATTTATTTTTGAGATGGAGTCTCACTCTGTTGCTCAGACTGGAGTGCGGTGGCACGATCTTGGCTCACTGCAACTTCTGCCACCCAGTTTCGAGTGATTCTCCTGCCTCAACCTCCCGAGTAGCTGGGATTACAGGTGCTGCCACCGCGCCCGGCTAATTTTTGTAGTTTTAGTAGAGACCGAGTTTCACCATCTTGGCCATGCTGGTCTTGACCTCCTAACCTTGTGATCCACCCGCCTTGGCCTCCCAAAGTGCTGGGATTACAGATGTAAGCCACTGCGCCCAGCCCATAGACTATATTTAAACCAGTCTCGATGGTAGAGCCTACTAAGCACCTAGGCTATATGCAATAGCCTATTGCTCCTAGGCTAAAAACCTGGACAACACATCACTGTACTAAATTTTATAAGCAATTGTAACACAATGCTAATATTTTTGTATCTAAACACAGAAAAAGAACAGTCAAAATACAGTATAGAAGCTGAAAAATGGCCCAGCTATATGAGGCTCTTGCCATAAATGAAGCCGGAAGTTGCCGCAGGTGAGTCAGGGAGTATGTGATGAGTGACTGTGAAGGCTTAGGATGTAAGTGTTACACTACTGTAAACTTGATAAGCACTGTACATTTAGACTACACTAAATTTGGAAAAATATATTTTTTTATTCTTCAATAATAAACTTACTTTCACTTACTATACTTTTTTACTTTATAACCTTTTTAATTCCTTAACTTTTGACACTTAGTTTAAAATACAAATGCACTGTACAGCTATGAAAAATATTTTGTCTATATACTTATTTAAGATTTTGTATTTTCAAAATATAAAATGTTTTAAATTTCAAAGCTTTTCAAATTAAAAACTGAGACACAAATACGCACATTAGCCCAGGGCACATAGGGACAGGATCAGCAATATCATCATCTTCCATCTCCACATCTTGTCCCACTGGAAGGACAATAACACCCATGGAGTCTTCATCTCCTATAGGAAGAATGCCTTCTTCTGGAATACTTCCTGAAAGAACTGCCCAAGGCTGTTTCATAGTTAATATTTTAAATACGTTTTTAAAATAATGTTTATATAATAATATGTTTATACGATATATAGTAACATACATTTTTTAAATAAGTAGTTTCAAGAAGTAGTTTTTAAAAATAACAAAATATAGAATATATTAAATACATAAACCAGTTAACATAGTCATTTATTGTCAAGTATTATATACTGTACATAATTATATGTGCTATACTTTTCTATGACTGGCAATTCAGTATGTTTGTTTACACCAGCATCACCCCAAACACATAAGTGATGTGCTGCACTATGACTTTCATGTCACTACGTGATAGGAAGTTTTCAGCTCCAATGTAATTTTATGGGACTACTGTCATCTATGCAATCTTTTATTGACCAAAATGTTATGTGGTACATGACTGCATTTTAAAAATTGAATACATTTAGAAATAAGTGAGAAAAATGTTTAGATCCTTCCAACAGATATCATGTGGTACCTTATAAATAGGGTGACCTAAATTTCACGTTGCCTGGGATAGTCCTCCAGGTTCACAGCTCTTCCCCTGGAGTAGTACCCCTTTGACTTACAAAGGTATCTTAGTTTGGATAATATATTTATGAACACCCTACTCATACCCAAAACAAGCTCATCACCTAATATTCTGATTAGTTTAAGTAAGAAACAGATCCTGTCTTTGAGTGGCTTATAGCTTAGAGTAGTTTTCTACTTCAGGTTTGTCTGACTCAGCTCATATTTGATGAACTTTATTTTGGAAACAAAAATTTGTTCATGTTGACTTAATACTGTATAATTTCTTTTTTTTTTTTTGAGACTGAGTCTTGCTCTGCCGCCCAGGATGGAGTGCAGGGGCCGACCCTCAGCTCAATGCAAGCTCCACCTCCCGGGTTCACGCCATTCTCCTGTCTCAGCCTCCCGAGTAGCTGGGACTACAGGCGCCCGCCTCGTCGCCCGGCTAGTTTTTTGTATTTTTTAGTAGAGACGGGGTTTCACCGTATTAGCCAGGATGGTCTCGATCTCCTGACCTCGTGATCCGCCCTTCTCGGCCTCCCAAAGTGCTGGGATTACAGGCTTGAGCCACCGCGCCCGGCCCAATACTGTATAATTTCAAAGTTAGTTCCATAAAATAAATTTGAGCTTTCATATTTGTCCTTTTTGCTGGTTTGAGATCTGAAGCAACACTTTTCAGTGTTTCAGAATGGAATTATGTTGCCTTACCATTACCCTTATTTCTAAATGTGAATTCATTTATTGAACTGGAACATTTTCTCTCAATGATATTGTTAAAAACGTTTTCTTTCATCGCTTGATTTCCTTTATTTGTTAAATTTTCTCTCAAAGCAGCACAAACATTGTGTATTTTAAAATGAGGCTTTGTATTCATTTGAATGTTCTTTTAAGAGAATGACAGCACATATTAAATGCTTTGTGATAATGCAATGTAGCATAAGCTGGAGACAAAATAAGAGTATATGAGTGCATATAAGGGATGTCAGTATTGAAATTCCTTTTGCAGCCTGAATATATTATAACATACTATTTTATGTACCAAATCCTTGGATTTATGTGGATTACATTATGATATGAGAAGTTTGCCCTGAGTAGTTCTGGCTGTTTTAACATAATAAAATAGGTATGTGGAGCTTAAAACACTGACCAGGGATAAAGTGTATCTCAAAGGCAGAAATATGGATTTGATATTTAAGGGACCAATCTGTGCTTATTAATCATAATCAAAATAAGGATACAATGTAATCTGGTGGGTGGTTTTGCATCCACAACCAGTAAGTTTGTAGTCTTCTAGCTACCATATCTTAACAAACAGTACCTCAGGATCCTCTTTCTCACACAATCTCCATCTGGTTGAACTATTTGCAACTAGAAATATATACTTTCAGGTCTACAATTTGGATTACGGCTGTTTGTAATAATTGTCATGTTACATCTTTGCTGACCCAAATCCATGATCTCATTATACTACACTCCTAAGACACAGGGTGATCCCGACATATGAACCAATGATACTGGAAGTGCTCAGCAAGGAGGAACTTCAGAAATGAGCCGTAGAAATTATGGGGAGTGATCATTAATAGGAACATTATCAGATATTAAGTAAGTGGTGATAAAACAAAAAACCATGCAGACAAATCGTTGTTTTAAAACCACGAAAAAAGTTGCCTGGAACTGTCTTCATTCAAAATGCTGTGGAGTAAATATACCTGTGTATTGCTCTTTATATATATAGTCTGTTGTCCTTTGTGCAGCATGACATTTTGGTGAATGGTGGGGATCTGAAATCAGCCAGAACTGATTTTGAATCCCTGAGGCTTTAGATAGGTTGCTATTTCTCTAACTCTCACTAGTTTCACATGTAATCTGGAGGTGATAATAATAATAACAATTTTCTTATGATGTTATGCATATTTATTGAAATGATGTATACAAAACACTTATCACAGTCATGGCACTTAGTAAATATTCTATAAATGATAGTTATAATTCTTTATTTTAGTCTTGTGCTCATGCTAAAGACAGCATTCCAGAATAATCAACGTTGCTCAAAAAAAATCCCTAGAAAATCTAGAAAATTATTTAAAAATACTGCTTACCAAATTTTGAATACTTTTATTCAGGCCTTTCTGAGGGCAAAAAAAAAAATAAATAAAAAATAAATAAATAAATGCAAACAATTAAATCCCAACTTGGGGATATACTAAACAAAAATACATCCACTAATTAATGTTAATAAACACTGTGGGTATGGCATTCCTATAACTCCTCCTCCTCCCTGGGAGATTGTAGGAATGCTTTGTCTGGCACGACTAAGGATCTTGCTCAGATCCAGGTGTTCGCTGTCCATTCATTTGCTAACTCTTTTCCGTATGCTACACTATGGTGTTCCAGATTAAAGTCCTGAACTTACTCCTTCCTAGATTGTGATTTTGAGAAAGATATCTACTTTTTTACACTTTTTTTTTTTCTTATAACATGGAGGTCACTATAAAGCACAACTGTGTGAAATTATCATGAAGGACAAATAAGGTAAGGCCTAACATATTGTAAAGAGCAAGTAGAAGTTAGCTAACTACTCGTGCTTTCATAGTCACTAACTCTGGAATCGGTTTACCACCAGCTTCAGTTCATTTTTAGTGTCTCTGAAATTGCTGAAGGTTCAGACATGAGGTAATCATTTTAACTAATTATTTTCATGAATCTATGGAGTGCTAGAATTTTAGAGGACAGCTTGCTTTTCAAATGCTGCCTGAAGCTGCTTATTAGGAGGAATGTCCCCTGCACCCTGCATGCGCTTGCTCATTCTCTCTGTTCTCTGTGCTCTCTGATCTGTGTCGTGTCTCTCTCTGAACTGTGTTGCCAAAGTGGGAGGTTTTTCTTTTCAGCTCCAGCTTTAAGTAGGAAAAGAGTTGCTTCTAGGTCATATGTGATCTCAGCATGATTCCTTGGCTGTACAGAGAAATTCTGGACTGTAAGTTACTTTCTACAGCTACAGTTTTGAAGAACCACCCTAGTGGTCGTGCCTTAGGAATTTGCTATCTATTTCAATTCACCATTATAAGGAATTATCACGTAGACTATCTACACTGAAGTAACAAATGGACTTCAATAATAATTTTATATACCTTTTATGATTTTAAATTATATTCTAAATTTTCTAGTTTGTAAGATTCATGTATTCATTTCACTCATTCAGCAAATATTTATTAAGTACCTTCCATATGCTACATACTATTTTAGGTATTAGAGGTTCATTATGGAACACAGTTGGAGTATATTAAGTGCGGAAGTTTTAATTTTGAATATTGGCCCAGAGATAACATTTGAGTAAAGGTAAAATAGCAAGCCAGTTGATATTTGGGGAAAGACCATTTCAGGCAGAGGAAAAGCGAGTGCAAAGATCTGGAAACAGAAGTGTGTCTGAAGTCTTCATGTAGTTGCAGGCTGAGCAAGAAGATGGATAAAGGATAGAAGACCAGAGAAATATCTAGGGATGAGGACAAAATGGGCACATGCCCCTAGGTCATTGTAAGAACTTTGGCTTTTACTTTGGGTTAGTGTTTACAAACTCAGATTATCTCTGCAAGATAGAGATAAGGAGTACACATATGGGAAGGCTGTCCAGCTATGCAGATACCTGAATGCCTTGTTGAGAGTAACTAACTGGAAAAGGAAGTTGTAGGTGACTTTATCAGTAGGTAGATTAAGGATTCAACCAAGTACAGGAATGTGGTTCAACCTCTAGCTCTTCAAAGTGTATTTTACTCAATCTTACACCAGTTATCACATGACTGAAATTCCATCCTCTTTGATTATTCTTTCTGCTTCAAAATATATTTCTTCAGAAGTACTATTATGAAAAGCAGATATGATTGAGAACAATAGTACATTTAGCAATGACCAGATCTCTGAGATTAAGGATCTTTGACAGTAGTAAACTCTATGATAGCTAAAGTAACACCTGAAATTTGGTAAGTACAATCATGTTCTGCATAAGGACATTTCAGACAACAATGAATTGCTTATATGATGATGGTACCATAAGATTATAAAGGAGCTGAAAAATTCCTATCACCCAGTGATGTTGCAGCCATTGAAAAGTTGTGGTGCAACATACTACTTACGTTTTTGTGGTGATGCTTGTGTAAACAAGCCTATTGTGCTGCCAGACATATAAAATTATAACTCATACAATTAAGTACAGTACATAAGACTTACTAATGATAATAAATGGCTGTATTATCAATTTATGTATTTACTATACTATATATATATATTTTTAAGATGGAGTCTCGCTGTGAGCCCCAGGATGGAGTGCAATGGTGCAATCTCAGCTCGCTGCAGCCTCTGCCTCCCAGGTTCAAGCGATTCTGCTGCCCCAGCCTCTCAAGTAGCTGGGACTACAGGCATGGGCCACCACACCCAACTATTTTTTTTCTTTTCATTTTTTTTTTTTTTTTTTTGTATTTGTAGTAGAGATAGGGTTTCACCATATTGGCCAGGCTGGTCTCAATCTCCTGACTTCAAGTGATCTGCCCACCTCAGCCTCCCAAAGTGCTGGGATTACAGGCATGAGCCACCATGCCTGGCCTATACTGTACATTTTGTTTTTTTTTAAAGATAGGCTCTTCATATGTTGCTGAATCTGGACTCAAACTTCTGGACTCAATCCTCCCAGCTCAGCTGAGACTATAGGCACACACCACAGGGCCTGGCTTTCTTACTTTGCATTTTATCATTAGAGTATACTTCTTCTACTTAGTAAAAAAAAAAAAATGTAAAACCTCAGGCAGGTTCTCCAGGAGCTATTCCAGAAGACAGCATTGTTGTTATAGGAGAGGACAGCTCCATACATGTCATTGTCTCTGAAGACCTTCCAACTGACGAGAGATGGAAGTGAAAGACAGTGATGACTGATGATCCTGACCCAGTGTAGGCCTAGGCTAATGTCTGTGTTTATGTTTTAGTTTTTTTTTTTTTATTTTTTTTTTTTTGAGGCGGAGTCTCGCTCTGTCTCCCAGACTGGAGTGCAGTGGTGCAATCTCGGCTCACTGCAAGCTCCGCCTCCCGAGTTCATGCCATTCCCCTGCCTCAGCCTCCCGAGTAGCTGGGACTACAGGCGCCCGCCACCTCGCCCGGCTAGTTTTTTGTATTTTAGTAGAGACGGGGTTTCACCATGTTAGCCAGGATGGTCTCGATCTCATGACCTCGTGATCCGCGCATCTCGGCCTCCCAAAGTGCTGGGATTACAGGCTTGAGCCACTGCGCCCGGCCTATGTTTTAGTTTTTTAAACAAAAAAGTTTAAAAAGTGAAACTAAAAAAATTGTTAAATAGAAAAAACTTATAGAATAATGATAAAGAAAATGTTTTTGTGTAGTTGTACAATTGTGTTATATTACAAGAGTCAAGATGTTATAAAATTTAAGAAGTTTGTAAAGTTAAAAGTTATAATAATGTTAGGTTAATTTATTATTGAACAAAGAAAAATACTTTTTATGAATTTAGTGTAGCCTGTGTATAGTGCTTATAAAGTTTAGAGTAGTGTACAGTAATGTACCTAGGCCTTCACATTCACTCAGCCCTCATCCAATGACTCACCTGAAGTAACTTCCAGTCCTGTAAGCTCCATTTATGGTAAAAGCCCTATACAGTTGGACCATTTTTCATCTTTATTATTGTATTTAGACTGTACTCCTTTTATGTTTAGGTACAAAAATACCTACCATTGTGTTACACTTGTATATGGTATTCAATACAGTAACATACTGAACAGGTTTGTAGCCTAGAGACAATAGGCTATACCATATAACCTAGTTGTAAGTACATCTGTAATGCTCATACAATTATCTAGGTTTGTGTAAATATACTCTATAATGATTGTACAATGAAGAAATTGCCTAATAACACATTTCTTAGAATGTCATTAAGTGACCCATTAACTGTACTTAACTATCAAGCAATCAGGTGTCAAGGTGGTCAATGACAATGGCCTTAATAGTGGTCAAGGACTATGAGCCAAACTGAAAGTAATAAGCCTTTTTTCACTTAGTTGTCACAATACAAGCAAGAAGCAAAAAGTGATGCTAGTTCCCTCATATTCCATTTTCCCCGTAAAACAGTACCAGGCAAGGGTCAGATGGATGCAGCAAAAATGGGAGAACATATCTTACTGCCAAGAAGTCCAGAACTTCCTGTATCTTTATGGACCTAAAAGTGAGAGTCAGAGAGGTGGTGGGACTAGGAATGAGTGAGTTAAAGTGAAAAAAGTACATGAGCCAAGGCTTCTTTTTTTTTCCTGCACAATAAATATATA
>NW_016823934.1:0-518 GCF_001698545.2 Rhinopithecus bieti | reverse complement strand
ATATGGGGATATTTCCTTTTCCACCATCCACTTCTTTCTAGTTTAAATCTGAGGATATTTCCTTTTCAACATTGCAGATTCCATAAAACAGTGAGATCAAACTGCTGCATGAAAAGAATCATGTAACTCTATGAGATGAACTCAAAATCACAAAGCAGTTTCTCAGAAAACTTTTAGTTTTGTCTGAGGATATTTCCTTTGTCACCCTAAGCTTCAATGTGCTTAAAATATCCCATTGCAGATTCCAAGAAAACAATGTTAGCAAACTGCTCAATGAAAAGAACAGTGTAACTCTGTGAAACGAATTCACACATCAGAAAGCAGTTTCTCAGAAAGCTTCTTGTTTTAATCTGAGGATATTTCCTTTTACACCATAGGCCTCAGGGTACAGCCAAACATAACTTTTCAGATTACACGAAAACAGTGTTAGCATACTGCTCCAGGAAAAGATAGGTGTAACACTGTGCGCTGAGTTCACACATCACAAAAACTTTCTCAGAAAGCTTCTTTCTATTTTT
>NW_016823933.1:4168-7055 GCF_001698545.2 Rhinopithecus bieti | reverse complement strand
GTGGGTGGTTGTGTGGTTCAGTGAGGAGATAGATATCAGAGGTCACACAGTGGCCCCTGGGCACACACCAGGGTAGGTTTGACCTCTGTATTTTAAAGACTTTGAATGTGTTGCCAACATCTGAAAGGTCAGGAGAGCCGGGTACGGTGGTGGAGGTCTGCAATCCTGGCTACTCAAGAGGCTGAGGCGGGAGAATCGCTTGAGTCCAGGAAATCGAGTTCTGCCTGGGCAACACAGCAAGACCCCATCTCTAAAACTTCTTGTTTGAATAACAAAATAAAATAAATAAAACTAAAGAAGGTCAGGAGATACCAATACCACGTGAAAATGGGAAGATGAGGGTATGCTGGGCCCACATTCCCGCAGGGCACTGGCAGCTGGATGGGAGCTGCTGTTACCCTTTCGGCATTCGAGGGAGCTTCCTGAAATGAGCGAAGTGCGCAGTAGGCCCTCAACAAATCTGGGCTCCTCACCCTTTGGTCCTCATCTCTCATTCCATCCTTCCCTGACTCTCTCCCCTGCAGGTGGAAGGGGAGGGAAGAGCTGGAGGGAGACTGCCCCTCTGCGCTGCTCACTGGAGCCTGGCCCTTTCCCCTCCCACCTCAGCGTGGCCCTAACCCCTTGCCGCATCCCTCTGCTTGCCAGGTCTCTCCCTCTTGCCCCTGCCTCTGCCTTTCAGCTTCTTCTTGGCTCCATTAATGCTTCTCCTTACCACCCAGTGCCTTTTGTTTTAACAGAACCCCGCACAGTCCCTGTTCAGCCTGCCTTCTCCAAGGTGCCTTTCTCCCAGCCTGTCTGTTTCCCACCCAGGCCCAGGGGCACAGACAAAACATGAGTTCAGCACAGAGGCCCTGGGTGGCTGAGCAGACAGCAGGAAGGACCGAGGGTCTGAGAGGCTGGCCCCAACCAGCAGGCCACCAGGGCCTACAGGCACCATCTTGCCCACTCAAGAGTTCCCTGTCTCTGTCCGCTGGGCACCCAGAGCTGGGGATCTGGGGTTGCCCTGAATTCTTCACTCCCCTTCTTTATGTCTCTCCAAGGCACCAAGGGTCCTGAAGCCACCGACATGGCCCAGGCCTCTGGGATTCCTCACCATGACAACAGGGGTCCTGTTCCCCATCCCCACACCCAACCACTGCCACAGTGACCTTCTTATAAGCAAATCTGATCACACCCCCTCCCTGCTTAAAAATCTTAAAAGCCCCAAGCCCTTCAGATAAAGCCCAAATTCCCCAGCAGGGCATACAGATTCCTCCCGAGTCTGGCCCCAGTCAACCTCCCTGCCTCACCCCCAACCCACGAAGCTCATGCAGCCTCTGCAGCTCACACGAGGCCCTCGGGCCACCATGATTTTGCATATGCTGTCCCTGGTCCCGGAAGCACCCTCTGCCAGCCTGCCCCCAGCACACACCTAATTGCCCTTCCATGCTCTGCCTAAGTGTCTCTCCTCTGGGAGTCCTCCCTGCCCGGAATATTGTTGGACGCTCCTGCCATGTCCCCATGGAGTCTGTACATATCTGTGCCATGCCAGTTCACAGCACCCCATTGTAACTGTGTTTGCGTGTCTGTCCCTGTCACTCTACCCCATCTCCCTATGCCCATGAGGCCCCAGAGGGCTAGGACCATGGCTTATTCATTTGCAGAGTGCCTGGCACTCAGTAGGGGCTCAGAGAAGGAATGAATGTGGAATGTGGTTCTCACAGCCAGGGAGAATGGGATACCAGCCAGGGCAAGAACAGTCTACTGGGTGGGGCAGGATCCAGGACAAGGAGGCGAGCAGCACTTCCTGTGGCCACTCAAGCAGTGGGGACTGGGAGGAGGGGCGCTTTGTCTACACAGTCTTCCTATGGCCCATCACGGTACAGACAGGGCACCTGCCTCCTGCCTCGCTGACTTCAGGACTGGTTGAGCCCCAGGGAACTTTCGCAGGTCAACCCAACTTTGGCCCTAGCCCTGGTGCTGGGGAGGATAGAAAGTGTACTGGATACAGTCAGACAGAACTGGCAGCCGTTTTGGATTTGATCCCTTCCACCTGGGCGAGCTTGGGCAAGTTGCTTAATCTTTCTGAGCCTCATTGCCTCACCAGTGACATAGGAGCTGAGGCTGCTTCCCTCGTTGGAAAACACTGAAGCCCAGGAATCGACCCACAGTAGGCCTTCAACAAATACCACTTCTCACCTTTCGGGTGAAATATGGCACTGGAAGTAATGCTCTTGGCTGTGGAAACTACAGAAAGCAGTGAGGTCTCCAACAAACCCAGCCTCCTCTCTCTCGAGAGGAACCAATGGGGATACCCTATCCCCCAACCCCAAAGCCCTGGGCACCTGGGGGTAAAAATCTGGGTGCCACGGGCTCAGGAAGGCTTGCTTGGGAGCAAGAGGGAGGCGGGTGTGTCTGGGGAGGCATTTCTGAGCACAAGAGCCTCCCTGGAGTTCTGCCATTGTCTCTTCCCGTTCTGTGGTGCCTGTGATAACCACCGTTCTGACTCTCCTCACCCCTCCAGCCTCCCGGCGTGCGGCCTGCCAACCCGGCTCCCATTGTAAGTCTCTTGCTTTCTTTTTGGATCCTCTTGATTTTGGCTCTTCTTCTGGGCTCATGGAGGAGGCAGGGCCAGGCATTGGGCCTCTCCCATTGGGAGTGGGGCAGGCAGAGGCCAGGCCCTTGACCGTCTGCCCAGCCTGGCGAGGTAGGGGTTGGATGTGGTTGGCTGGCCGTGATGAAGCAACCTCAGTTGCCACCCTGTGGGCAGCCACGGAAGACCGTGTCCCGCATTCCCTTCTCCCACCTGCAAAGGGAGGCTAGGCTGAGAGACGTTTCCCTGAGAGGAAAGATGGGCCAGAGCCACCAGCGTCCCCATCTGTCTTCTCCAGGGTTCTAACCTTTGCCC
>NW_016823933.1:0-2519 GCF_001698545.2 Rhinopithecus bieti | reverse complement strand
CTTTTTTTTTTTTTTTTAAGACGGAGTCTTGCTCTGTCGCCCAGGCTGGGGTGCAGAGGTGTGATATCGGCTCACTGCAAGCTCCGCCTCCCAGGTTCATGCCATTCTTCTGCCTCAGCCTCCCAAGCAGCTGGGACTACAGGCGCCCGCCACCTCGCCTGGCTAATTTTTTGTATTTTTTAGTAGAGACGGGGTTTCACCATGTTAGTCAATCTCCTGACTTCATGATCTGCCCACCTCGGCCTCCCAGAGTGCTGGGATTACAGGCGTGAGCCACTGCACCCGGCCCAAAGTTCCTTTCGTGACACTAATCTAAGCCCATTAATTTGAGAACCACTGGAAAGTTTTCTTTTGGCTTTTATGGAACGAAGTAAAGATATCATGGGCTTCTTCTCAGCTGACAGCCCAGATTCATGGGAACTGGTACAGTCTTCCCCTTTTGCATGGTGGGCTGCCCTGGCTGCCACTGGCTGACCCATGCCTCTCCTTCTGAAAGCTGATGCCTTTTGTCACCACCATTTCGGGAGGGCTGTACCCATCCAAGTCTGTCATCCTGTCGGGCACTGTCCTGCCCAGTGCTCAGAGGTAAGCCAAGGGCTCCAGTGACCTCTGGGAAGAGAGAGCCCTTCAAGGTCATTCCAGTCATTCCCCTGGCTTTGGGCAGGCTGTGGATGACAGGGAGGAAATGGGGCCCAGAACTCAGTGGACAAATGTCCAGATGGGCCACCCACCCCAGGTTCCACATCAACCTGTGCTCTGGGAGCCACAACGCCTTCCACCTGAATCCCTGTTTTGATGAGAATGCTGTGGTCTGCAACAACCAGATCAACAGCTCTTGGGGGTCTAACAAGAGGGGCACAGCTGGGGAGAGGGGAGGAGTGGGCAGTGAAGACAAAGCCCCACGCTCATTCCCCTCCCATCCCCCACGCAGCTCCACCCCAGTCCCAAGCCACCAGCTGTCCACTCCTGGTGGGAGGTGACCTCCTCAGCCCCTCCCCTCTGACCTTTAACCTCACTCTCACCATGCACTCTGTAGCAACCCTTCACCCCCTTCAGGAAAGCTAGCCTGATGGCATCCCACTGGCCTCCACCAACTGACCAGAGTGCTGTCTTCAGGGGACTGGCTCCTTTCCCAGTGTCTTTGAAATAAAGAAATGAAAATGCTTGTTGGCACATTCATGTGGGTTGACCGTGGCTTCTTTAATTCATTTGGAGACATTTTGGAGTCTGTGGAATCGGGCGGTGGGGGGCTGCTGAGAGGAGTGGGACGGGAAAGCGTGGACTCCCTTTGGGCAGGGGGTCCTGACCTCACACCTCCTCCCAGAGGGTCCCTCGCAAATCCCAAGAGGGTGTTGGAGAAAGCAGGCTGGGGCTCTAGCCTTTTGGGCAGGAATCTTGGACACAGGAAGGGTTGCAATGGGGGAGCCCAGGAAATAGCCCCAGGCCTCTGAGATGGGAGATGGGCTGGGGCAGAGCCTGTGAGGGCCACAGCAGGACCAGAACTGGCTCCTCAGACCTGGCGTCCCAGTGGGAGGAGGTAGCTTGAGGAACAGGTGTCAGGAGAAGCCTACCCGAAGCACCGTTTGGGTGTGTGTTCCATTGTGGGTCTCCCTGGCATTAGGGGTTAGGGCTTGCATGGGAAAAGTGGCTCTGTGCCCATGTGTGGGGTTCGGCCAGCCACTGGAAGCCCAGCTCCACATCCAGGTGATGCCAACACATCCTGCTTGGCCCAGCAAGAATCCATTTCTTCAGGCCCCATAGACCAGCACAAGCTCCATCTGCTGCTGTCACACCTGGCAGCCATTTCAGAGGAGCCATGGCCTGCCTGGGGTGTCCCTCTGTGGAGGATCTGTCCAGGTTGCAACACCCACCAGCTCCCCATTCTGAGGGGAGCTTTCCCTACAAAACACCCACACACACACAGAGTGTGATTAAAATAAAATGGAATTCATATAAATATCTCCATCAAGGAATCATACAGGGAAGGCCCAAGTGGCCATAGAGAACAGACTGGGGTGTTAGTTTTTTAAATACCGAGGCATAAATAACTGTACACAAGGCAGTTAAATACACAGTGGCACAACAGCACCTCCTGGTGGTCACATGAAGTGGTGCAGTCAGCAGCGGGTTCCATCTTGCACCCACTTGCCAGGTCTGGCATTGAAGATTTCGTCTCCAAGGGACCAGGGAGGCCCCAGCTTGAGAGAGGAGGCTCTGATCAATCCAGGGTGCTACTTGGTAGGAGGTCAAGTAAAGGCCTTGATGGGGAACGAGGTGAGGAAATAAGACGTGATGCTGGGGGATATCACTTTTCTCCATCTCCCCAGGCCCTGTGACCTCAGAGCTGGCTCCATGGTTAAGTTCTGTGCCAGCAGCTTTAACCCCTCCTGTGGGCCGTCAGAGGGCTGACATCTCCAGGCTCCTGGGTTGCACTGCCGCCCCGTCCTTCTTCGCCTCGTAGGGAAATACAGCACCAAAGATATCTTCATGATAGCGCTTCTGGCTCTTTTAGGTGGAAA
>NW_016823932.1:10905-59313 GCF_001698545.2 Rhinopithecus bieti | reverse complement strand
CATCACACACCAGGGCCTATCACGGGGAAGGGGCAGGGGTGAGAGACTGCATTGGGAGCTATACCTGATGTAAATGACGAGTTGATGGGTGCTGACGAGTTGATGGGTGCAGCACACCAACATGGCACAAGTATACATATGTAACAAACCTACACGTTATGCACATGTACCCTAGAACTTAAAGTATAATAATAATAATTAAAAAAAAGAAAAATCAATAAAAAATTCAGGAAACACTGGACACACTTTTAGAAATACGAAATGCTCTGCAAAGGCTCTGCACTAGAATTGAACAAGCAGAGGAAAGAAATTCAGAGCTCAAATACAAGGAACAAAGACAAAGAAAAAAGAATAAGGAAAGTATGAACAAAGCCTCCAAGAAGTATGGGATTATGTTAATGACCAAACCTGAGAATATTTGGTGTTCCTGAGGAAGAAGAAAATTCTAAAAGCTTGTAAAACAAATTTGGGGAAGTAATTGAGGAAAATTTCCCCAGTCTTGCTAGAGACCTAGGCATCCAAATACATGAAATACAAAGAACACCTGGAAAATTCATCACAAAAAGATCTTCACCTAGGCAAATTATCATCAGGTTATCCAAAGTTAAGATGAAGGAAAGAATCTTAAGAGCTATGAGACAGAAGCACCAGGTAATCTATACAGGAAAGCCCATCAGATTGATAGCAGATTGCTCAGCAGAAATACTACAAACTGGAACAGAATTAGAAAAAAAAAAATTTTAATTCAGATGGAACCAAAGAAGAGCTCACATAGCCAAGAATGACTAAGCAAAAAGAACAAATATGGAGGCATCATGCTACCTGATTTCAAACTATACTATAAGTCCAAAGTCACCAAAACAGTGTGGTACTGGTATAAAAATAGGCATATAGACCAATGGAACATAACAGAGAACCCAGAAATAAACCCAAATAGAGCCAACTGATCTTTGACAAAGCAAACAAAACCATAAAGTGGGGAAAGGACACCCTTTTCAACAAATGGTGCTGAGATAATTGGCTAGCCACATGCAGGAAAATAAAACTGGATCCTCTTTTCTCACCTTACATAAAAATCAACTTAAGATGGATTAAGGACTTAAACCTAAGACTTGAAACCATAAAAATTCTAGAAGATAACATTGGAAAAAACCCTTCTAGACATTGGCTTAGGCAAGGATTTCATTACCAAGAAACCAAAAGCAAATGAAATAAAAACAAAGATAAATAGCTGGGACCTAGTTAAACCAAGGAGTTTTTGCATGGTAAAAGGAAGAGTCAGCAGAGTAAACAGACAACCTACAGAATGGGAGAAAGTCTTCCCAATCTATACATCTGACAAAGCAGTAATATCCAGAATCTACAATGAACTCAAATAAATCAGTAAGAATAAAACCAAACAATCCAATCAAAAAGCGGGCTAAGGACATAAATAGACAATTCTCAAATGAAGATATACAAATGGTCCACAAATATATGAAAAAATGCTCAACATCACAAATGATCAGGGAGATGCAAATCAATGCGATACCACATTATTCCTGCAAGAATGGCCATAATCAAACATCAAAAACAGTAAGATGTTGATGTGGATGCAGTGAACAGGGAACACTTCTACACTGGTGGTAGAAATGTAAACTAGTACAGCTGCTATGGAAAACAGTGCAGAGATTCCTTAAAGAACTAAAAGTAGAATTACCGTTTTATCCAGCAATACCACTGCTGGGTATCTACCCACAGGAAAAGAAATTACTCAAAAAAGATAATTGCTCACACATGTTGATAGTGACACAATTCACAATTGCAAAATCATGGAACCAACCCAATGCACACCAATCAATGAGTGGATAAAGAAACTGTGATATGTGTGTGTGTGTGTGTGTATATATATATATATATATATATATATATATGATGTGATATATATATATATATATATATATGTGCATATATATATGATGGAATACTACACTAAACTGTGATATATATGTGTGTGTATATATATATATGATGGAATACTACACAGCCATAAAAATAAATGAATTCACAGCATTTGCAGTGGCCTGGATGAGATTGGAGACAATTATTCTAAGTGAAGTAACTCAGGAATGGAAAACTAAACATTGTATGTTCTCACTGATATGTAGGAACTGAGCTATGAGGACACAAAGGCATAAGAATTATACCATGAACTTTGGGGTCTTGGGGGAAAATTGGTGAGGGATAAAAGACTACAAATATGATGCAGTGCATACAGCTTGGGTGATGGTTGCACCAAAATCTCACAAATCCCCACTAAAGAACTTATTCATGTAACCAAATACCACCTGTACCCCAATAACTTATGGAAAAATAAAATAAATTTTAAAATTATTTCCCGTAAAATATTTACAATGCATGTGTTAGTATAAATGCAGTGCAGAATAAATTCATCATAGCCTCATGGTATGATGGTTAAAAACTTGAAGTCTAGGAACAGACTCCCTGGGTTAATTGCTTCCTTCTCCACTTACTAGCTATGTGATATGGACAATTTTTAAATCTCCCTGTGACTAGTAACTTCCTCTATAAAAAATGAGAATAATAATAATATTATTGAAAGAATTAGATGAATTGATTTATAAAAATATTTTGGACAGGTCCTACGACAATGTATGTGCTAATTATTATTACTATTTATCTGGGAAGATAATTTCTGAATTAGCTCTTGAAGAAAGTCATGGACAGAGATTGCTGACAGAAAAGAGAAGACAGCCATGCCTAGATCCTGGTAGGTATAGAGGTCAGACTCAGCAAGGTGGTTATGGCTTGAGTGCCTATAATCAGGGACACCATTAAGCATAAGGGTAGAAAGTCACTCACTGCATGAGTGAACTCGCATTCACAATTGCTACAAAGATAATACAATACCTAGGAATGCAACTCACAAGAGATGTCAAGGACCTCTTCAAGGAGCATTGCAAACCACTGCTCAATGAAATAAGAGAGGACACAAACAAATGGAAAAACATTCCATGCTCATGGATAGGAAGAATCAATATTGTGAAAATAGCCATACTGCCCAAAGTAATTTATATATTCAATGCTATCCCCATCAAGCTACCATTGACTTTCTTCACAGAATTAGAAAAAAAGCTAGTTTAAATTTCATATGGAACCAACAAAGAGCACGTATAGCCAAGACGATCCTGAGCAAAAAGAATAAAGCTGTAGGCATCACGCTACCTAACTTCAAACTATACTACAAGGCTACAGTAACCAAAACAGCATGGTTCTGCTACCGAAACAGATATATAGACCAATGGAACAGAACAGAGGCCTTAGAAGTAATGCCACACATCTACAACCATCTGATCTTTGACAAACCTGACACACACAAGCAGTGTGGAAAGGATTCCCTATTTAATAAATGGTGTTCGGAAAATTGGCTAGCCAAATGCAGAAAACTGAAGCTGGACCCCTTCCTTACACCTTATAACAAAAGTAACTCAAGATGGATTAAAGACTTAAACATAAGACCTAAACCAATAAAAACTTCTAGGAGAAAAACTAGGCATTTACAATTCAGGACATAGGCATGGGCAAAGACTTCATCACTAAAACACAAAAAGCAATGAGAACAAAAACCAAAAATGACAAATAGATCTAATTAAACCTAAAGAGCTGTTCTGCAAAACCCAAAGAAACTATCATCAGAGTGAACAGTGGCAACCTAACAGAATGGGAGAAAATTTTTGCAATTCTATCATCGGAAAAGGGCTAATGTCCAGAATCTACAAAGAACTGGAAACAAAGTTTACAAGAAAGAGAGAGCGAGAGAGCGAGCGCCCATCAAAGAGAAGTGGCGCGAAGGATATGAACATGACACTCTCAAAAAGACAGCCATCCTCATGTGGCAGCCAAACAGACATATGAAAAATGCTCATCATCACTGGTCCACTAGAGAAAGCAAACCACAAACCACAGATGAGATACCATCATGCCAGTTAGAATGGCTATCATCTTAAAAGTCAGGAAAGCGCGAGAGCGAGAGAGAGCAAAATAGAAACTAACAAACCCACACACCTGTTCGTGCACACATAGTTCCAGAACTTAGAGAGTAAAGATAAAATTTAAAAATTTAAATCCACAATAGTGTTCCATTGCATACCAGTCTCCAGGATGGCTATTATGTAAAAAGTCAAAAAAACAATACACCTGCAGAGATAGGAGTGAACGCTTTACACTGTTGGAAGAAGGTAAATTAGTTCACACTGCTGTGGAAAGCACCGCTTGGAGATTTCTCAAATAACTTGAACGGAACTACCAATTGTCCCAGCAATCCTGTTACTAAGAAAGTTAGCCAAAAGAAAGATGAATTGGTTACCAAGAAAGACCACATGTAACTCCATATGGTTCACGCTGGCCAGCCATTATTCCACCGAATAGCAATGACCCTGCAGTTCGAATCTAGGTGTTCACTCAATATATACATATACACCATCTGGAATGAGCTACAGCAGCTGTAAAATAAAGAATGAAATCACGTCCCTTTGCAGTAACCCATGGATGCAACTGAAGCCATTATCCCAAGCAAATTAACACAGATACTAAACAACCAAAACGCATGCTAATTACTTATATGTGCAAGCTCAGCAATGGATTCTCAGTGGACATACAGATGGCAACAAGAAAGACACAGGGACTGGCTAGAGGGAGAAAGGATTGAAAATCTATACTATGGGGGTACTATGCTCCACTTCCAGGGTGATGGGTCAATCACTACTCCAAACCTCAGCATCATGCCAATATACCCCATGTAATTATTTAACTCTTTTATAGCTTTCATTTGATTTATCTTTATTATTTTTTTTTATTTTCCTTTTTAGAAATTTTTTTTTTTTTTTTCTAATTTTATATTTATTATAATTTGCTGACTATTTCTGTAATAATTTATAATTTCCTTTATATTATATATATGATTCATATTATATAAATTTTATAATTGTATACTTTCATATGTTATATATAGATATTTTTTGTATTTTATTTATATTTTTTTTTAATTTTATATAAGAATATTATTTGATATATCATATAATTCATATTTTTATATTATTATAAGTATAATAGTATATTTGAATATATAAATATACATACATAATATAGTATACAAATATAACAAATATACTTTCATATATATGTGTATGTGAAAGTATAAACTATCTTCCAGATCTCTAACCTCAGAGTTCATGGTCTTTTCAATGAAATGACACACCTATACATCAAGATTATAATGCAGGATAGCATATATTCAAGTACCAGGCAGTATGGTAAAGATGTGTCAATTATATAGAAATTCAAAGAAGTGAAAGATTACATTTTAGAGTTATGGTCCTTAAGAAAATTCTCATGGCAGAGGATATTAAATGTTTGTTATGTTGCATGACAATGTATTGCTTCTATAGTTTAATGAGCAAACTTCTTGGTGTTATTTTCCCACCATACAAAGAGATCTAGGATCTTCTCAACCTCCAGAGTGGGAACAAATAACATTTTATATTTTAGTGGAATTGAGAAGGGGTTGTCATTCTGAAGATAACTTTGTTTGGGGGAGGAAGCCTAATAGAAAGAATGATAATTTAGTGACTGCTGTGAATTGAATTGTGCCCTCCTCCAATTCATATGTTGAAACTCTAACCTCTAGTACTCCATAATAAGACTGTATTTAGAGATAAGGCCTTTAAAGAGGTGATTAAGGTAAAATAAGGTCTTTAAGTTGGGTCTTAATCCAAGATGACTGGTGTCCTTAAGATTAGGATACAGACACGGGGGGAAGACCATGCGAAGACCCAGGGAAAGTAGGGGCGTCTACAAGCCAAGGAGAGACACCTCAGAAGACACTAACCCTGCCAACAGCTTGATCTCTGACTTCTAGCCTCCTGAACTATGAGAAAATAAATTTTTGTTGTTTAGGCTACCCACCCTGTGACACTTTGTTATGGAAGCCCTAGCAAACTCATACAGATACTTAGAATGAAAAAAAAATTATTTAGCTCCTGTTTCTGCTGGGCACTTCTTTCATGTTGGTCTGGCTCAGCTAATGTTGATTGGCTTTGCTCATGTGTTTGAAGTTCTTCATCAGGTGAAGGCTGAGGTAAAGGCTGAGTTCACTCTCTTATATGGAAGTGGACAGTCTTTCGGCTATGATTCCTAGTTCTTCCCATGTAGGCTCTTAATTCTCCAGAAGGCTCACCTGGGCTTCTTTACATGCTTCTTGGGATGGCATGAGCAGGAAAAAAGAAAAGTGAGCTCCATAGTGAAAGCACTTTTCAAGACTCTTGCTTGTGTCACATTCGTTAATATCATATTAGCCAACACAGGTCACATGACCAAATCTAGATGAAAGCAGCAGAGAAAATGACCTCTTGAAGAGCATAACATCAGAGTCACCTTGCAAAGGGCGCATATGTAGAAGGAAGAAAATAATTGGTGGCCAATTTTGAAATTTACCACAGAGAAAATAGGATTTTGGTGTTTCAAAGATTTAAGAGAAATGAATTTGTTTCCCACAAATACCTATATCCTTGGAGATTGGTACAAGGACTGTACCAGAAGTAGAGAAATTTTGATCCATGTAGAGCATAGGGCTTTGAATGTAGGCCCTAAACATCTATAGCTTGGGAGTCTTGCTGGTTCCTCATGACCAAGTTTGGCAGAACAGAGTAAAATTTCCATGAGACAATCAAGCTTCGACGGACCATCATGGGCAAAAAATTAAGAAATACTTTAAGGATTCAAGCCATAGGATAGATAATGGAGAATCAGAGTCAAATCAGCATCAGTAACTATAAGAAAAAGCAACAGGCAAGAATGACTCTTAGTGGTACACCAAAAGCCCCTGAAAGTTTAACACAACCATAAGGAGCAAGAAAGTACTCCTGTAAAAACTTTCAAATCATTGACTTTGAACTTTTCATCAAACTTGATAACTGTGTGCTCAAGCTGTATTGAATTTGATTCAAAATCATAAATAAATTTTATTTACATTGCATTCCAAATATACTGATAAAAAATTGATACATACAAGTAAAAATTAATATGAAAGAGAAGGTCATTTCAAACAGGGTTAATAGCACTAAAGAAGACGAAGAGGAATATGGAGTGTCTCTGAGTGTTTGTTGTGTGTATGTGTATGAATGAGAGGCAAAAGTGATACTACAGAAACTCCGAAGTACCTGAACAGAAGACATGGTACATATTATGGCTCGCCTTAAATGCAAGAACAAGAAGTTTAGATTATATCTGATTAGCTGTAGGGAGGCACTAAACAAGAGAAATGTCAAAACAACAGCAACAACATTATTCTAGGAAGATGGAAAATCCCCAAAACTCCTCTGCGTATTCTCAAGAGTGTCAAGAAATTTTCATTAAATATCACAAATTAAAATATATTTTGATTCCTTTCAATTTAAGATAATAACACCTGCCATTTGGCACTCTTAGGAAGATGTAGGAGACATGACATGAACTCAGACGTGAAATAACAGGGATGGGCTGGCTCAGAATTTTTACCTAGCTAGTGAGAAACCCGGTCTCAGTTGTAATCATTGCTTTCATAATTTTTTCAGTGCCTATACGTGCCAAGGAGTGTGTGCGTTGGTGGATCAATCATGCAGCATAATGTATTAGAAAAGTAAGGGCTTGGAGTCATACGGGACTGATTTTTCACTCTATCTCTACTGCTTATAGCTATGACACTTGCATGGTGTTTTTTTAAAATCATTTTATGCCTCAGATTCCTTATATGAAAAATTAAGGAGGGGTAATAATGTACATATCTTATAGCTTTTTGTGATAAATATATGAGAAAATGTACATAAAGCACTTAGCATTGTGAGTACTGGTAGTAGGTATTTACTAAGTGTTAGAGCTAGACACAAAATAAGATGGCGTTCCGCCTTTTTCTTATCATTCTTCCCACCTGGGCCCAGGCTCACTCCTGACATTACTAATCATTGCAAGAATTCAGACCAAGCAAAGTGTTCAAATGGGCAGTGACAAGTCAGATTTTGTTTTTGTTCATGCTCCATTGAGAAAGGAGTTAGTTATGGAAGCAGTTACTTGAGAATTCATTTTTTTTTCCAAAAGATGAGGTTGTTTCAGGCACTTTTTCAAAAACAATTCAGTCTGTGTCCTTGAGACAGTTAATGAGATATGCTAATTCAGTATAAATAGGTCTGCTATGAATTCTTTATAAGAAAACATCTGCTTGGCTCACTGTGTTTTGTTTTCTAGGGAGGAAGTCAGACTTTAAAGACAATAAGATATGATAAGGTACAAGACACACTGCCTTAAAAAAAAATACTTACATAACAAATTGTTTCTCAGTTCAAGCTCTAGAAGAACTAATGATTAGACAATACAAAGCAAAGAAAGATGACTCATAGAATTCCAGTGAATGAGACACTAGACATGTAGGCAAAAAGGTTAAAAGGCCACAATAACAACTCTGAATAGTTGAGTGAAGTTGGAAAAAATCATGCTTGCCTGAATTAAACCAGTGTAACCCAATGAAACGACGCTGTTTCTAACTATGGTTCAGGGCCCAAAAATAATTTCGTCCTTGAGAAATATGTCAAAAAACCATGTTATGAGGTTTTAGGTGTTTTTCCCCTCCCCTCCCCTCCCCTCCTCTTGCCCCACTTCTCTCCACTTCCCTTGCCCCCCTCCCCTCTCCTCCCTTCTCCTCTCCTCTTTTCTCTTCTCTTTTCTCTCATTTTCTCTTTACCCCTAATAGCAATTTTTCAGAAGAAGGAACAGTCAAGAAAATGAGAAATTTATTTGCTAGCTACATTCTTGGGAGCAAGACAAAATTGCATTTGTACAGAAGTACAAACCAGAGTTTTTACTTTAGTTTCCCTGGTTTAATACCATCATACTAAAGGAAAAAATATTTAACGTCCTCAATTGCTATACAGACAATTATAGCTGTGTTGCTTATATGCATCTCATTATTTATGCCTGTGGAAGACACACAGCTTATATAAATGGAGAGAAAAAAGAGTAAGCAAGATAGTTTGGTCATTTGAGAAATACAAATTATAGATGAGCTATTTCCAGACTTCTAATGAGAGTTAAAAAGTGAAGCTGGATATATAACTCTGCTGGGAGAAGCAATAATGTCCAACACAAGGCTTAAAGCAGTGGGTGGGAAGCTAAAATGCTTCCAACCCTCAGACCCAATGATGTCCACTTACCCACAAAAAGAGCTCCCTCACACATCTATCATACTAAACTATGGAGGAGGAATGATTAGAGATAAGAAGGACTAAGAAATCAAGAACAAAGGATAGAAGATACTGAGTAGAGAAGATAGGAAAGAAAGAAATAAAAAGCCAAAGAAGTCAAGAAGAGGATGGGATGGGAAGAAAATGGAACATGCAGAAGAGGGAAGAGAAAAACAAGAAAGAATTGTGAAACAGCAAATAAAGAAGGAAAACTGGGGTAAGATGGAATTATTACATCATTTAGTAGCAGGAGAGTGAAATTCAAGCTTCTTTGTATTAAAACACATTACCAAGGTATACAAGACCCTGTATGCTATCACCTTTTCCTACCTCTCCAGCCTCATTTTTATACCTCTCTTCATGGGCTCTAGCTGCAATGATTTTCTTTCAGTTTCTCCAACATACTTTGCTATTGACTTCAAAGGCCATTTAGTAACATATTATGTACTTTAAAGATATATGGGAATTTTTAGACATAATTTCGTTATTGGTGTCTAAATGAGAGAACATAATTTTATATCATATTATTAGATATAAATAAATTTTATTCATAATTTCTCACATGGTCAATTTCTATAAATGATGTCTAAGCATGAAAGAAGAATACAAATTTTGGCATAAATATGAGTTTACAAATATTTTGAATGTCCTCTGTTTGCCATTTCTTTGCCTGATAAATCAGTTTTTGAGAGGAGTAAGTTAAAATCTCTAACTATGATTATAAATTTATCAATTTGGCTCAGCAGTTCCATCACTTCTTTGGTTTTGAAGCTACATTTCAAGCATATATATATATATATATTCATGATGGCTATATTTTCTACTATTTCTACTATATTTTCTACTATCTTTCTACTATTTCTTTCACAGCACCTATTTTCTTCTTTATAATATGCAATGCCTGGAACTACATTTTATAGATATTAATTTCAAACCTGGATATTAAACAATACACTACTAAACAAACAATAGGTCAGAGGAAAACAAAGGGGAAATTTAAAATAATCTTAGCATGAAGAAAAGTGGAAAACAATCTATCAAAATATATGGGATGGATAAAAGCAGTTCTAAGGGGAACTTTATAACAATAAATTCCTACATTAAGAAGAAAGATATCAAATAAACAATCTAACTTTATACCTTGAGGAGCTAGAAGAAAACACTAAGCCCCAAATTAGCAGAAGGAAGAAAATAATAAAAATTGGAATAGAAATAAATGAAATATAAACCAAAGAACAATATAAAAGATTAATGAAGCATACAGTTGGTTTTCTGAAAAGATAAAAAAAAAAACCTTTTGCTATACTAAGAAAAAAAGAGAGAAAATTTGAATAAATGAAATTATAAATTAAAGATGAGACATTACAGCTGATGCTTCATAGATGCAAAGGACTATGACAGAACTATGAACAATTATATGTCAACAAATTGGAAAGCCTGTAAGAAATTGGTGAATTCCTAATGTACAAATTATCAAGACTGAATTAGGAAGAAATAAGAAATCTGAACAGACAAATAATGATTAAGAAGAATGAGTTAGTGATTTTAACAAAAAGCCTCCCAACAGAGAAATGCTCATGACCTAAAAGCATCACTGGTGAATTCTAACAAACATTTAAAGAAGAACAAATATCAATTCTTTTCAAAGTCTTTCAAAATTTGAAGAGGAGGAAAATCTTACGTAGTAATTTTACAAGGTTAACATTACTCTGATATGAAAGCCAGAGTAGGACAAAAGTAAGAAAATAAAAGTAGAGGCCAATATCCCTAATGAACATAGATGCCACAATCCTCAAAAAAAAAAAAAAAAAAAAAAAACACTTGCAAACCAAATTCAACAGCACAGTGAAAAGATCAGACACAATCTTTCATCCATGGGGGATTATGGAATGAAAGGATGTTTCAGTATGATGCAATAATTAAAAATAATATACCACATTAACAGATAACAATAAAATCACATGATCAACCCCCGCAGCACCGCATGCAGAAAAAAATCATCTGACAAAATTCAACATCGTTTCATCATAAAAACTCTTTTTTTTTTTCTTTTTTTTCTTTTGAGACGGAGTCTCACTCTATCGCCCAGGCTGGAGTGCAGTGGCCGGATCTCAGCTCACTGCAAGCTCCGCCTCCCGGGTTTACGCCATTCTCCCGCCTCAGCCTCCCGAGTAGCTGGGACTGCAGGCGCCCGCCACCTCGCCCGGCTAGTTTTCTGTATTTTTTAGTAGAGACGGAGTTTCACCGTGTTAGCCAGGATGGTCTCGATCTCCTGACCTCGTGATCCGCCCATCTCGGCCTCCCAAAGTGCTGGAATTACAGGCTTGAGCCACCGCGCCCGGCCCATGATAAAAACTCTTAACTAATAAACTGTACAATTAATGTACCTTAACACAATGAAGGCCACATATAACAAGCCAGCCCCACAGCTACATCTTACTCAAGGTGAAAAGTTGAAAGTTTTCCTCTAAGATCAGGAGCAAGACAAAGATGTGCACTCTTGCCACTTCTATTCAGCCACAGTCCTGAAAGTCCTAACCAAAGTAATTAGGATAGGAAAAGAAGTTAAAGTCACTCAGATCAGAAGGAAACTCAAAATTGTCTCTGTTTGCAGATAACATGGTGCTATGTATAGAAAACCCTCAAGATGCCACCAAAAAACAATTATAACTAATGAATGAGTTCAATAAATTTGTAGCACAAAATCAACATAAAAGTTAGTTGTGTTTCTGTACAGTAAGAATGCACTGTTCAAGAAAGAAATTAAGAAGATAATTCAATTTGTAATAGACCAGAAAGAACAAAATGCTTAAAATAAATTAAACCAAGGAGGTAAAAGACCTATACACCAAAAACTGTAAAACACAGATAACAGAAATTGAAGAAGACACAAACGGAAAGATATTCCATGTTAATGGATTAGAAGAATTTATATCCTTAATATCTCCATATTACTCAAATCAATCCACAGACTCAATGCAACCCTTATCGAAATTCTAATGGCAATTTTAACAGAAATTTTAAAATCCAAGACTTTATGTGGAACCCACTAAAGGTCCTGAATAACCAAGTGAATAGCCAAAGCAGTTTTTGTCAAGAAGAACAAAGCAGAAGGCATCACCTTACCTGATTTTAAAACACACTACCTAGATATCTAATTAAAACAGTGTGGTACTACTATAAAGAAAACAGACATACAGACCAATAGAAGAGAATGAAGAGCCCAGAAATAAACCTACTTACAGTAAATTGATATTTGACAGAGAGCCACAAATACACAATGGGGAAATGCTAATCTCTTCAATAAATGATACTAGGAAAACTGGATCTTCACATTAAAAATACTTAAATTAAACCTTTACACCCCACCATATGCAAATGTCAAATCAAGTGAATGGAAGACTTGAATGTAAGACCTGAAACTCTAAAACTATTAGAAGAGAAAATAGGGAAATCACCTCTTAACATTGGTATGGGCAATGATTTTCTTGGATATGACCCCAAAAGTACAGGCGACAAAAGCAAAAGTATCAATCTGAAAAGCTTCTGCAAAGCAAGGGAAACGACCATCCATAACACACACACCATGGAATGTTATCCATCCTTTAGAAAGAAAGAAATCCTGTCATTTGCTACAATATGGAAGAAACTGGAGGACATTTTGCTAAGTGAAGTAAGTCAGGCACTGAAAGACAAATACTCCATGATCTCAAAATATAAAGAATCTTTATAAATCAGTCTCATAGAAGCAGAGTCAAATGACAGTTGCGAGGGTGTGGGGGTTAAAGGAATGGGAAGATTTTGGTCAAGGGGTACAAAGTTTCATTTAGGCAGGATAAGTAAATTCTGGAAATGTAACAGACAGACAACACAGTTACTATAGTTATTAGCACCGTATTGCATACTTGAATTTGCTATGAGAGTATATCAAATATTCTCACCACATAAATGTTACATATGTGAGTTGATGAATATATTAATTAGCTTGATTGCAGTAATAATTTTACAATGTGTACATATATGAAAACATCAAAATATTGTGTACCTTAATTGTATACAGATTTTGTCAATTGTACCTCAATAAAGCTGGGAAAAAAGTTAATTTTCTGTTACCCTGTACCTACTTCTCATTCTGGTATGAGGCCCACTCTCAGAAAGAGAGAAGATGAAATACACTAGGAGCAAATAAGTCATTTCTAATCTTTCTCTGTCAGCTTCAAGTATCAAGCCTTCCTTGCTTTTCCTCTTATTTGAAGTATACCGTTCAAAGCCCTTTTATTAATCTTAGTTCTTAGTGTAAACTCACATTCACTCTGAATCTTAGTATTTCTCACAGTCTTCTTATACCTCATGCCATTCATATATATGCTTGTTGATATTTATCCTTTTCTTCTTCATTTGAATCATTTCTTTCTATTCATAATTATACCTTTGAGAGTTCCCAACACTGTTGAATCTTTCCCTTCTCTGGTTGCAGGAAACAGAATCAGACATATCTTTTATTTGTGTTTTTTTTTGTTTTATTCTACTTGGTTTTTTTAACTTTTATTATTAATTTTTGTGGCTACATAGTAGGTGTATACATTTATATGGTATATGAGATGTTTTGATACAGGTATGCAATCTGACATAAGCACACCATGAAGAACAGAGTATCCATCCCCTCAAGCATTCATCCTTTGAGTTACAAACAATCTAATTACAATCTAAGTTATTCTAAAATATACAATTAAGTTATGATTGACTATGGTCACCATGTTGTGCTATCAAATAATAGATCTTATTAATTCTATTATTTTTGTACCCAATAACAATCCCCACCTCCCACCCAGTTCCCCACTACCCTTCCAAGCATCTGGTAACTATCATGCTACTTTCTATGTCCATGAGTTCAATTGTGTGAAGAGGAAGTTGTCCCCAGTCTTCCCTCTCCTCTCCTCAGGCAAAAAGAAAAGGTCTGTTTGGGAGCTTCTAGCTGTGCAGCCTGGGGTCAGGGGAGGCGTGCTGCCAGTGCTCCCTTTGCTACCCCAGCTGGTGTCTCAGTATGTCACATGCCCCACTCACTTAGTCCACAGTCTCTGGGTCCAGTTTAGCCCTAGGACTTGTCTCAGAGTTGCAGTCCTTATGGCCTAGATCGCCTTTCAAGTTTACTCGGAGACAGAGCGCGGTAAACCTCAGTGGCAAGGTTTGCAGCCAATCAAGTTCGGACCTCTGGGATTGGTAATTCCCCTCAGGCTAGAGCTGGTTTAAATGTTCCCTCAGTGGGAGAACATCCACTGAGTTTATTCCAGCTTTTCGTTCTACTCTAACAGGACAGCTTTTGTTCCAGCTTTCCTTTCTACTCTAACAGGACAGCACTGAGTTTAATGCCTCCCAATTGCTGTGTTCTCCCTCCCCGAGCACCCAGGGATGCTCTACGCACCATGCCACCACTGCTAGAGGGCAGGGGTGGCATCAGAACTGTTTTGCTCTCTTCAGTGCCTCTTTCAGTGATATAAAATTAAAACCAGGCACTGTGAGTGCTTACCTTATTTTTGGTTCATAAGAATGTGCTTTTTTACTGTGTAGATAATTGTTATCTTGGTGTCCTTGCAGGGGGGATGATCAGTGGAGCATTCTATTCTGCATCTTGCTCTGCTTCCTCCCTACATACCACACATATCTTTTTCTTTAAATGTATAAATGTACTTTTCAATAGTTAGCATAAACACAACACTATTTTGCACAGGTGGCACATGTTGAGGATAGCATTTTAGAATATCCTGAAGGATTATCTCCTGAAAGGAGATAGTAGTTGGAAATAGAGTTGCAAGCCAGGGACTGTGGGCTCAGTATAGTAGGGTATCTGGGATTGAAAGAACTCACTAACACACACACACACACACACACACACACACACACACACACAATACTTTCATTCTTAAGTTTGCTTTAGGCTGGCCTTATGGGATATCTCCTATTAAAACTGCCCCATTACTTAATAGTGCATCTAGTTATCTGGATTTAAAATACACCATGGGAAACTGTCATGTCAGATTGTTTTCTAAGTTGAGCTACATGCTTCAATTCAGATTGTAGAGGAAGCTCTGTAGTCTAATGCTGTCAGACACTAGCCTCTGGCTATTCTAACAATTTAGATATTAGATCCATATTCACATTCAGAAAATGAATTCAAAAATGCCTGCCAATTATCTTTTCTAAGTTATGTAAAATGCTATTTATGGTAGATGGGAAGCTGTGGTTGTCATATTCTAGGGTTGGTTCGTCAGCATCATTTCCTCTCTTCAAACAGATAATCTACTTACTTATACCTAAACTAATTTGCTCTATTCCAGAAAATATTCTATCAATAAGATTTATTCATAGAGTAAGATATACCAGAAAATGGAAGAGAATGACACCATTTTTCTGTTCTTGAGGTTTCATCTCATTTCACTTTTACAGAGACTGAAATTCAATTCACTGTAGCTATCACACTTTTTTCTACTATTTGCCCCATCTTGTCTTCTTCATTCATATTTCCTCTAATTTCTCCTAGAGATAGAGAATAACAAAGTTGGAGAATGGAGGCAAGAGGGTGGTGGAGGATTAAGAGTAATTGAGTACTAGAACTATCCAGTTGCTCTTTGTTTCCTCACAGTTACTTGCATCAGTGGTTTCCAAACATTATTCTGAAGATATCCCAGGCTCTCAGGAGAGTCTTAGAGTTCCACATAATACCTACCAAAAGGGGATCTGAGGTTTTAATATTTTAAACAATGGACATTTGTTAATTAATTCAATAAGTATATATTGTGTACCTATTATGCACCAGGCACAACTGTGGAGACAATGTTAAACAAGACCAACAAGAATCTGGTTTATTGATACACAGTAATTATTCTGAATTGATTAAAATACTGCTTATTTCTGCAGAATCATGGAAAGGAGGACTTCTTTTCATTATACCAGGCGTGAACAAAGGAATGCAATCCTTCTATCAGGTTTGGACAACTAGAAGTGTGATTGATAGGCCTGGAAGTAGACTAATTACTGCCCTAAACCCTGTACTATGCCTTGTATGTGTTTGCTTCCAGATCAGATAGTCTCTGATTCTCTAATTTTCACTTAACTCTAATTGATGCTACTACCATTTGCATCTTCATAGTGCAAAATCAATGCAGTAGGACCATTTTATAAGGCTGGCATCAGGAAACAGTATAAATATCAGCCTCATACCCTATTCTCATTCAGGATTTTACACTTGGAGAGACATGATTTAGCCTACTCAAGTATTGTTGAGTGATTTTCTTATAATATGGTTCTAATGTTGAAAGACCAATTCCGAAAATTAAATAATTCTTTTTAAGATTCATTTTAAATGTCTAAAGTATATAATTCCAAACATGATGGGACCTTTGGCAATAAGGCATTTAGTGAATAATTCAAAGTGTCTATTATGTCATGACATCAGTGACATGGTAAGGTGATTTTTCACTTCTGTTTTCAAAAAGTAACCTGAGGATATATTGTGTCCCTTCCACATCAGTCAGATAACTGGTATCTTTCTATATGCAGAAATAATACATTGCCATTGCTGCAGCTAAAAATATTAAAATTTAAATTACATTCTACCCTGCTGTCAAGATTGTATTAACCAAACTTAAATATACTAAAAATGACAGTATAATAAAATACAGAGTATGATAAATCACTGTGCTTCTCTATTTCATACATGTGGAGAGAAAGCTGAATTAAGTGCTTGAATCTCCCCTGCCTAAACTTGTCCCAATGTTTCAACGTTAGTAGGAAAAAAAAAAGAATTTAAATTAGCATCCAGTTCTATCCTTAGAAGATATTCCTTGCTCAGGCAGAAATTATCATCACAAGTGAAACTAAAATCAATTTAAACTTTATATTTGTCATGGGCCAAATGGGGTGGGGTAGGATGTGTACTGAAAATGTAATTTAATAGTTGTTCTAAAAGCAGAATATCCAGAGTCACACTGATTAAGGAACAGGAATCAATTTTAAGATGTCACCCTTTTCCCCCCCAAAAAATGAGAAGTATAGAAATAAAAACAAACTTCCACCCATAATCATAATGAGAAATTTTATATGTAGTACATCATGGCAGATAAACAGATAACTTTTATGAAATCTGTAAGTGGGCACTGCTTCTCAGCAGCCAAATAAAATATCACTTTAATGGATAATAAGGCATAAAACTTTTCTTAACATATTTAAAATATATTCATGGAGTACCTACTACATGTCTGTTGCTGATCTATTTGCTGAGGAAACAGATGAATAATAATGATAATGACCACCATCATAACACTTAGCACTCATATAATGCTTTCTATGTGCAGTCACTCTGCTAGGAGTTGTTTTATACATAGTCTCTCAATTAATCCTCACAACAGCCCTATAATGTAGAGACATTCACTACCACTAACTTACTAATGAGGCATGAACGCTGGCTTAAGAGACTTTCTCATGGGTACATATGCAGTAAGTGGTAAATCTGAGATTCACACCTAGGAAGTCTGCTTCAGAGTCTGCATTGTCATGAAATTTATATTCTAATTGGAGAAGACAGATAATAACATATAGATAAATGTATTAATCAGCAAGACAACCTCAGCTATCAATAACTGTTATAAAGAAAATAAAACAGGACAATATACTAAAGAGTCGCTGGGGAAGTAATATTAGACAGGCTGGTGAGAAAAGACATACATTGCATTCAGCAAATATTTATTGAGCATGTACTATGTGCCAAAAACTACTAAAAGGAATCCATGGTGAAGAACTGGACAAACTTCCTATACTCACGGAACATACATTATGGTAGGAAAGATAATTAATAAAAGATCACAAAAATTAACATGTAATTATAACATAGCAATAATTTCATAAGCGTTACAAAGGAAATATAAATAAGTGGAATGAGAGATGGTAATAAGAGGAGCTTGTTTTCAAGATTGAGAGTAAAAGGTTGGGCGCGGTGGCTCATACCTGTAATCTCAGCACTTTGGGAGGCCAAGGCAGGCGGATCACCTGAGGCCAGGAGTTCAAGACCAGCCTGGCCAACAGGGTGAAATCCCGTTTCCACTAAAACACAAAATTAGCCAGACTGGTGGCAGGCGCCTGTAATCCCAGCTACTCAAGAGGCTAAGGCAGGAGAATCACTTGAACCTGGGAGGCAGAGGTTGAAGTGAGCCAGGATCGCGCNATTTCATAAGCGTTACAAAGGAAATATAAATAAGTGGAATGAGAGATGGTAATAAGAGGAGCTTGTTTTCAAGATTGAGAGTAAAAGGTTGGGCGCGGTGGCTCATACCTGTAATCTCAGCACTTTGGGAGGCCAAGGCAGGCGGATCACCTGAGGCCAGGAGTTCAAGACCAGCCTGGCCAACAGGGTGAAATCCCGTTTCCACTAAAAACACAAAAATTAGCCAGACTGGTGGCAGGCGCCTGTAATCCCAGCTACTCAAGAGGCTAAGGCAGGAGAATCACTTGAACCTGGGAGGCAGAGGTTGAAGTGAGCCAGGATCGCGCCACTGTACTCCAGCCTAAGCAGAAAAAAAAAAAAAAAAAAAAAAATGGAAAAAAAGTGATCAAGGGAAAACTTTTCTAAAAAATTTCCACTTAAGATGAGTCCTGAAGAAATAATGAAATTTAGCCAGATGATAAGAATAGTCCACAGTAAGGGAAAAAGTAGGTAAAGTCACTGCAGCATAATAGAGCTTGCTGCTTTCAAAAAACTGAAAGAAGGCCAGTATGACTAGATTGACTCACTTGTAGAAAGCAAGGAAGGAATGATAAGCAATGTGAAAAGATCACGAATCTGCTGTATGAATAAGTGATTGGAAGGAGTAACTTTAGAATTAGGGAGACCCAGTTAGGAAAATATTTCTGTAATTTAGCTTAGGATTTATCTTGCTGCCATTTAAAAACAGGTGTAGATTGGGTCTTTGTTGCTCCATATTATATTATAGCATCAGAAGAGGTTCAAAAAAGGGGGACTCTAGTAATCTTAAACATGGAGGAGAAAGACAAAGGTTCAAGGAAAAAGAATGTTTTATTTACTTCTATACTATATCCCCAGTGCTTGAATCATTGCAGATACTCAGTAATAGTTTGGCAAAGTAAGCTAAATGGAAAAGGCTTGGAGACAGTGAATGCACAGTTGTTTACCAGACTCTGAAATATAAGGCCTAGGGAGGTTGCTCACTTCACACTGAATCTTGAAAAGAGTTTATGTAACTCTATGTTTCCCAACTTTTCATGTGCATGAGAATCACCTGGGGATCTTGTTTAAAATGCAGATTCTTGTTCAGTAGTTCTGGTAATGGGCCTTTGATTTTACAGCTCTAGCAAGTTCACAAGTGATGCTGATACTGTTAATCTATGGACAACACTTTGAGAAGCATTTAACAAAGGCCCAGGTCAACATTAAAGTTTGAGAATCACTGGTTTCCATGACCTCTAACTAGGCTCTCTTTTAACCCTGGTATTTGATAATTTCAGTAAGTAGTTTCAAGACAAATAAAAAAGATTAGAAGTATTAAATTATTATTCACAAAAGAAGAGGTTAGCTGAAAATAAAAACTAGTCCAAGATGAATTTAGGTAAATTCAGAGAAAAGCAGATTCACATATAATGGACTGTTAAAAGAAGGTGGAGATATTCTATAGCTACCTAACCTCTTTGGCAGAAATTATTGCCTGTGGCAGGGACGTAGTACAGCTCTAATTTAATGGTTAAATATTCCATTTGTCTATGATTTATCTACTTTGATTGCTTTTATTTTACAGAGACAGGGTCTTACTATGTTGCCCAGGCTGGTCTTGAATTCTGGTTTCCAGGGGTCCTCCTGCTTTGGGCTGTCAGAGTGCTGGGATTGCAGGCATGAACCACCGCACCCGGCCTTGATTGCTTGAAATGCACAACATAGCTCTCTGCTCTGTCTTTATTACGTTCTCAGCCAGACTTCCCTATGGGCCCCATTCTGCTACAGTCACTGGTGGCTGAGTTGTGACCCCGGGAGGTAGCCAGATGAAGACACCAATGCCTTTGCCAGCTGTTGCTCATCTGAATAAAATTAACCCATACATTTCCTTAAATTGTTCTGAGACTAAGCACAGTAGTCTGTCTTGTGCTTTGGTGACTTTATTTCCATTCAAGACTACCTGATGTTAATTTAAAAGTAGTTTCCCCATCAATAAAATTGATCTATAAATAATGTATACAGGCTTAAAATAGCACGTATTTGTGTGTGGGTGTATGGGTGTAGGGGAGGAGTTGAGAGTTGGCAGAGGATACAGGGAGTGTTTTCCGGAATATACAGTGTGGTCCAAAGTAATTCCTAGCCAAGATCTTGTCTGGGAGGTTACCAAAATTAATTGTCAATCAGTTCATATCTACCATTTTCTTTCCAGGGAAAGTCCACTGCCCGGCACATAGTCCAGGCGCTCCCATCTTGCATATTGTTAAGCTACTGACATAAGTAGCTATTCAATGTCCATTTGCTAAAGGGAGGCATACAGAGCAGTGATTCTCCAACTTTATTGTACAGCAGAATCACAGGAAAAGCTTGTAAACATCTCAATATTCAGACCATACCTGAAATATCAGAGTCTCTGTGGGTCATGCAACTAGTTCAAATGCCACCAGTCCAAATGGACCCTATAGGCTTAACTTAAGGGGGTATTTATAATGTTGGTTATATACTTATTACAGCCCATTGTGTGTGTGTGTGTGTGTGTGTGTGTGTGTGTAAGAGAGAGAGAGAAAGAGAGATTATTAATGATTTAAATAGGTCAGCATAATTATGGTATTTGGAATGGGTAGGAGAATTTGCCCTAATTCGAGATCTCACTTCCATTAACACAAGAGAATTTGTGGAAAGGTGAACAGTAGTATGCTTCTCTCATAATTTCCTCTGATTTTTCTGTTGAAATGTTGGTGTCAGATTATATAACTCCCACTGGGCTGCAAATAAGCTACACTCAAAAAAGTGATGGATGTGAGCACGTGAGCTGTCATGTAATAAAGATAAAGATTTCTTTTTCTAAAGTTGTATATAGCATTATGAAGAGACATAGCCTGCCTGAACTCGTGCAATTATTATGAACATTCTGCAAGTGATAGAAAACAGGCCTGTGATCAGTTTTATAAATGAGTGCCAGTCCCTAATAACTAATGCACATTGCCTGCAGGAAAACTCTCTTGAAGCATGGTTCCTGGAATCAAGCATTCAGTATTCATAACCAGGGAAATTTTCTTCATTGTGAAATGGAAAATTACAGACTCAAAGATCTAAAAATATTAGAATTGTATATACATTACTTATCTTAGATACAGACAGGGTCACTGCAGTATTATAAACTCACTGAGCTCCTGCCAAAAGGCATTCCTGAAAACTTCAATATCTCCCACCTGGGGGTGGTGAGTGAGGAGGGAGTGACCATAGAGGAAACAACAAAATAGGGAAACAAAGGGAGGGGAAAGGGGGAATGTCAATCTCGAACTTTGTTTATCATAATTTTGCCAAGGGCTATCCGTAAATACAGCTTATAGTAACAGTTAAAATGTATTTAATTATTTTCATGTAGTATCAATTGTGGAAAGTGATTTGCATGTATTGCATTATAATTTTGTGAGAAAGGTATTATTATGCCCATTTTACAAATAAAGAAAATAGAGGTTTGGGGAAACCAACTGACTTGTCCAAGACTATATCACTATAGAGTGATAGAATTGCTCCTCTAACCTAAGTCTATCTGACTCCAAAATCCATGTACATAACAAGTCTCCAATACTGATACTATAAAGGAAAAAAATAAGAAATACTTTGGGTTTACGGAAATTTTAAAGCTAGGAAAAGCTTAGTGATAAAAATGAATCTAGTTTTCACTTTTTAAAAAAATAGAAAGAAACCAGTGTCCAGAGTGATAGTGTGATTTGACTAAAGAAATTCAACTCCCGGTCAATTGATTCTTCCACTATACTATCCTGAGTTAAGTGTATGTTCCTTAGAATGATGCAATATTACGCCCCCACTATATACAGTCCTGCAACCCTGAAGTAGGTACCAGAGGAGATAGAGGAGGCAAAAAATTGTATTATTTCCAGAGTTAAGGAGCTTTAAGTAGAACTTGGAATAAAGGTAATCTTACGTCTTGGTCATTTTATAGTATTTCTAAATAAGGCAAGTTCATGCAGCATAATCTATGTTCATAAGAACAGAAAGAAAGTGAAGGAATGCTGCGATCAGAGCCAAGAGGAAGAAATGCTTCCTAGATGCGGTGGATACATTTTCTTCACCTGAGCCCTCATCCTGTGTAAGGTTAGAGATGTGAACTAGTTGGAGATTAACACTCCCCTTTTACCCTTCCTTTGTTTCCTTGTTTTGTTATTTTCTCTATGGTTACTCACTCATCCCACCCAGGTGGGAGGTACTGAAGTTTTGAGGGATGCCTTTTGGTGGGAGTTGAATGAGTTTATAATACTGCAGTGACCTTGTCTGTATCTACGATAAGTAATGTATACACAATTCTATATAGGTGATAACAGGAAAGAATTTGCCACACCCAAAGACACCTAGAGGTATGTAAGGTTATGCCTGAAGATATTGATTTGACGTGGAGGATTGTACTTATTTATTTACAGGCTACAAATCCTAGGACAAATCATTTTACCTCCATATCTTAGGGGTTTTTTTGTAGTTCATAACAAGATCATCTTACTTCATGGATCTTACAAGGGCACTGCTAGGATTATAAGTAAATATTTACAAGATATTTGGAGCAGTATGCGAAACACTATACTTGTATAGAGTTAGCTGCTTTTTTAAGAAGTCTCCAGTAGTTCACCTTTATTCTAAAATATCACCGCAGAACATGAATATTATATTTTTAACTGCAAAGTTTAATATAATGTGTCTACCTATTTTCTAGTATAAGTTTACATAGTGTCTACTAAAATAGGCCTTATACTTTGTAATGTCTTTGCCAGGCCAGAATTTTATGAACATGTAACTAGATTCTCTGTATTAATTTTTATATATTGTCCTGCCTCCACCACACAAAATATACACATAGTGAGATGGGAAGGAAATCAAATATTTGAAAATGACTTTGCTAGGAAAGCAGAAATATAAATACAGGCCATAGGTTGTATATTTTAATCACAATCTTTTTGTGCCTTGTCCTAAAGTTGTAAAGATATGGAGTAATTTTTAAATTGAAAACAAGACAGGAATTCAGAAGAAATGATTATTTCCCCACATTGTGGGGTTAATCTTCCTAGTGGTCTTTTACATGAAAGCCATTCTTTCTTTTCTCAAACAATAAGGAAAAGACATCCAACCCCTCAGCATACTTCTGGCAGGCTGGAAGCAGAGAGCAGAGAGTGACAATTAGGATGAGAAGATCTAGGGAGACCAGAAGTGTCTACTATAATTTATATTGTCAGTGAAGACCATAGAGATTAATTGGTCAAGTAGAGCATAACACTATATTGGGAGTATGTCATTATGATTAGTGGAATTAGAAAAACAAAGGTCAATAACCCCAGTCAGTACTGCTCCTTAGGAGTCCAGGAAGCCCAAAGTTATCCTCACAGTAAGGTAATCAAAAAGAAAGGATAAATCAGGCATTAATAAAAAGAAAAGGACATAATGTAGTATAGCCAATTTGTTAGCACACCATGAGGAAACTAAGTTGACCACAAATGAGAATAGTACACCAAAGCTAAATTGCAACAGAAAGAGGAGTCACAATTTTTCTGGCTTTATAGAAAAGCATGTCTCCCACTGAGCAGTGTAAGACCACATACAAACATAAAGACACAGAGATATATGAAAACGTATAAAGACAGCAGCAGTCACAACAATAGCAACGACTGCAGTTAAGGCAGAATTTTTAATATATGTCAAACTGGACTGATGCAAGTACAAAGGAAGCTGGAAAGGCTCCTAGAGTGAACATACTTCTAGAACCATTACTTGCAGGTGCTAGACTCAAGGGCAACACCTCTAAGAATAGTGGAGATGCATTCAATTTTTTAGAGATTTAGCTTCAAAAGAAGCCCTATTGAGCAAAGAAGGTGTATTCAATAAATGGTGTCAACACAATTGGTTGATTACTTGTTGGAAAATATTGTAAGTCCTCTACTCCAAGCCTCTCACCAAAATTATTTCTAGATGATTTAAGAAAGAGTCATAGCAATTAAACTATAAGGAAACTAGAAAAAAACACAAGTAAATAGTTACCTGTTTTATAGTGGGGAAAACCCCGGCTAAGTATAAAAGCAAATACAGAAATGAAAAGGAACATAATAACAGCTTTGAATATATAAAATTTTAGAACAAATTGGGAGGCATTTCTAATAGATGACAAAGGTTTAATATTTTAATATATGCAGAACTTTTCAAAACCAAAAGAAAGTGATAATTATCTCCAGCAGCATAATTAACTAAATCAGGGGCTGGCAAACTACAGCCCACAGAGCAAAACTGGTACATCACCTGTTTTTGTAAGTAAAGTTTCATTGGAACACAGCTATATCTATCCATATGCATTGTCTATGGCTGCTTTTGCACTGTAGGTATGACAGAGACCATGTCACATATGGCTACGAAGCCTAAAATGTTAACTATCTGGCACTTTACAGCCATGTGTTGCAGATTTCTGAACTAAAGAGAAGAATAGACAATTCACAGAAGAGGAAAGATACAAGGTCAATCTACATATAATTATCAATTGGTTGATCTACTAGTCATCAAAAATGCAAATTACAAAAATAAGACACTGGGTTCACCTATCAAACTAGCATTATATGCAAAGGTTCAGGGAAAGTTGTGCTCTCAATTAGCCTTGAATGAAATGTAAACAGATAAAGTCTTTTGAGCAGTATTGTGGCAATCTGTACCAAAGGCATTGGAAATGATTATAACCCTTGGGCACAGTAATTCCACTGCTAAAATTTTGTCCTAAGAAAATGGGAGATATGTACAAATATTTGTGCATAAGCATATTCATGTAAACATTAACAATAATGCAAAACTGAAAAGAATTATATCATAGAAGAATACTTTAATGGTATGGAATAATATTCACAATTTAATTTAAATAGAAGACAAAAGCCAAAGAAAGACAATGCAGCTTGAATACAAACTTTGTGTTTTGTTGCAATTCAAACATATCTAGTCTCAGATAATGAGTGACGTTGAGCCTTTCTTTCATGTTTGTTGACCATTTGTATGTCTTCTTTTGAGAATTGTCTATTTTGTCCTTTGCTCACCTTTTTGATGGGATTGTTTGTTTTTTCTTGATGATCTGAGTTCCTTGTAGATTCTGAATATTAGTGCTGTGTTGGATGCGTAATTTGTGAATATTTTCTTTCACTCTGTAAACTGTTTGCTCTGCTGATCATTTCTTTTGCTGTGCAGAAGCATTTTAGTTTAATTAGGTCCCACCTATTTATCTTTGTTTTTGTTGCATTTGCTTTTGGATTTCTGGTCATGAATACTCTGCCTAAGTCAATGACTAGAAGAGTTTTCCATATGTTATCTCCTAGAATTTTTATGGCTTCAGGTCTTAGATTTAAGTCTCTGATCTAAAGTTGATTTTTGTACAAGGTAAGGGATAAGGATCCAGCTTCATTCTTCTATATGAGGCTTGCCAATTATCCCAGCACCATTTGTTGAATAGGGTGTCCTTTCCCCAGTTTATGTTTCCGTTTGCTTTGTCAAAGCAAACAAAAGGTCAGTTGGCTGTAAATATTTGGCGTTATTGGTTCTCTATTCTGTTCCATTGGTCTACATGCCTATGTTTGTACCAGTACCATGCTGTTTGGGTAACTATAGCCTTGTAGTATACTTTGAAATTAGGTAATGTGATGCCTCTAGATTTGTTCTTTTTGCTTAGTCTTGCTTTGGCTATGCGGAGTCTTTTTTGGTTCCGTATGAATTTAAAGGTTTTTTTTTTTTTTTTTTTTTTTTTTTTTTTTTTTTTTTTTTTCTAGTTCTGTGAAGAATGATGGCGGTATTTTGACAGGAATTGCCTTGAATCTGTAGATTCTTCTTGACAGTATGGTCATTTTCACAATATTGATTCTACCCATCCATGAGCATGGGATGTGTTTCCATTTGTTTGTGTCATCTATGATTTTTTTCAGCAGTGTTTTAAAGTTTTCTTGTAGACATTTTCACCTCCTTGGCTAGGTATATTACTAATTAATTTTCTGCAGCTGTTGTAAAAGGGGTTGAGTTATTGATTTGATTTGCTGTGCTACTGATTTGTGTATATTTATTTTGTATCCTGAAACTTTACTGAATTTATTTATCTGATCTAGGAGCTGTTTGGATGAATCTTTACGTTTTCAAGGTATACATTCATATTATCAGCAAACAGTGACAGTTTGACTCCCTTGTTATGGATTTGGATGTCCTTTATTTCCTTCTCTTGTCTGATTTATCTGGCTAGGATTTCCAGTACTATGTTGAATAGAAGTGGTGAAAGTGGCATCCTTATCTTGTTCCAGTTCTCAGAGGGAATGCTTTTATGTTTTTGCCATTCAGTATAATGTTGGCTGTTTGTTTATCATAGATGACTTTTGTTACTTTGAGGTATATCCTTTCTATGCCCATTTTGCTGAGGGTGTTAATCATAAAGCGATACTGGTGTTTGTCAAACGCTTTTTCTGCATTTATTGAAATGACTATATAATTTGTGTTTTTAATTCTGTTTATGTAATGTATCACATTTATCGACTTGCTTATGTTAAACTATCCCTGAATCCCCAGTATGAAACCCACTTGATAATGGTGCATTATGTTTTTGATATGCTGTTGAATTTTGTTAGCTAATATTTTGTTGAGGATTTTTGCATCTATGTTCATCAGAGATATTGGTCTGTAATTTTCTTTTTCTGTTATATACTTTCCTGGTTTGAGTATTAGGGTGATACTAGCTTCATAGAATTATTTAGGGAGGATTCCCTATTTCTCTATATTTTGAAATAGTTTCAGTAGGATTGGTATCAATTCTTCTTTGAATGTATGATAGAATTTAGCTGTCAATCCATCTGATCCTGGACGTGTCTTGGCTGGCAATTTTCTTTATTACTGTTTCAATCTTGCTACTTGTTGTTGGTCTGTTCATACTACTGTACTCCGGCAAGAATGGCCATAATTTAAAAAATCAAAAAATAACTGATGTTGGCATGGATGTGTTGAAAAGGGAACACTTTTACACTGCTGATGAGAATGTAAACTAGTACAGCCACTATGGAAAACAGTGTGGAGATTCCTTAAAAAGCTAAAAGTAGAACTATAATTTGATCCAACAATCTACTACTGGGTAACTACCTAGAGGAAAAGAAGTTTTATATGAAAAGACACTTGGACATGCATGTTTATAGCAGCACAATTCACAATTGCAAAAACATAGAACCAGTCTAAATGCCCATCAACCAATGAATGGATAAAGAAGATGTGATATATATAACACACTTGTATATATATAAACACATTGTGGAATACTACTCAGCCATACATAGGAATGAAAGAATAGCATTTGCAGCAACCTAGATGAAGGCAGAGACCATTATTCTAAGTGAAGTAATTCAGGAATGGAAAACCAAGCATTGTATGTGTTATGGTTAATATTGAGTGTCAACTTGATTGGATTGAAGGATGCAATATTGATCCTGGGTGTGTCTGTGTGGGTGTTGCCAAAGGAGATTTATATTTGAGTCAGTGGGCTGGAGAAGGCAGACCCACCCTTAATCAAGTGTGCACCATTTGATCAGCCACCAGTGAATATAAAGCAGGCAGAAAAACGTGAAGTGAGAAATAGGCCTAGCCTTCCAGCCTACATCTTTCTCCCATCCTGGATGCTTCCTGCCTTTGAACATTGGACTCCAAGTTCTTAAGTTTTGGGATTTGGACTAGCTCTCCTTGCTCTTCAGCTTGCAGACGGCCCATTGTGGGACCTTGTGATTGTGCAAGTTAATACCTAAAAAACTCCCCTATATCTATATCTATATCTATATCTATATCTATATCTATCTATATCTATATCTAGATATTCAAAGATATATGTGTGTGTGTGTGTGTGTGTGTATATATATATATATATATATACCACTAGTACAACTATACTTACATACACACACATCTTATTAGTTCTGTCCCTCTAAGAAAACACAGACTAAGAAACATTAAGGATAGATTTCTTTCGCTAGTTTGGGGATTTCTAGAGTTGGCTGCTTAATATGATTGGACCCAAAAATGCTAAAGACTCTACTTCTAATAATAGGGAGAACACTGATAGTACATGGAGGAGACTGTTTAGCGAGTTATGCAAAATAAATGCTTTTGACACTCCCGATTCACTGCTTGTGAGAGGCAAGGAGTTTAGTGACTATACATAATACCTTTGACCATTTGTGGCGAACCAAGGAACATAATGAAGCTGGTTGGTTGCTCCTAAGTTCAGTGAAAAAAGCAATGAGAGAAGATGATGAACTCAGGAATTCTGTCTCCCAGCTTCAGAAACAGATAAAGAGCCTCAAATCTACTAAGACTGCCTAGAGTAAGAGTCTTACTTCCTGTAGAGAAAGAGCTGAAATTGTGGAAAAACAGAAACAAGTTCTTACATGTGAGTGGCTAACCTGCAATGAAAAGTGCATGCACAGCCTCACCAGGTATCTACTGTTAAAGCGAGGGCAATGACTGGAAAAAAATGGGACGCTGCAACCTGGAATGGTGACATATGGGATGACCCTGATGAAGCTGGAGATGCTTAGTTTGTGAACTCTGATAAACCTTTTTTTGCCAGAAGGAACAGCTACCCCATCCACAGTAGTGGCGACATCCCCTCCCTGAACCATGTTGCCATCAGCCTTTCCACATTGGTCTGAGGAGATAAACCTGCGCTGCCTGAGGCAACAGCGCTGGCCTCCCCTGAGGCAGTTACCAGACAAGATAATGTTGATTCTCCTCAGGAGCCACCCCGAACACCTGTTTTCTTCTAGACCTATAACTAAAGTCCCAGTGAGCCCCTATAGGTGAGATTGAGAATGTGATCCATGAGGAAGTGCAATATGCTAGAAAAGAACTGTCTGAGTTCTCTAATATATATAGACAACAATCTGGAGAACAGGCATGAGCATGGATAATGGTGGAGGGAACATAGAATTGGATAAGGGTGAATTTATTGATTTGGGCCCACTAAGTAGGGACTCTGCTTTTAATGTTGCAGCTCAGGGAGTTAAAAAAGGTTCTGATAGTTTATTTGCTTGGTTAGCTGAAATATGGATTAAAAGATGGCCCATTGCAAGTGAGCTGGAAATGCCTGATCTCCCTTGGGTTAATATAGAGGAAGGGATCCAAAGGCTGAGGGAGATTGGCATTGTGGAGTGGATTAGTCACTTTAGATCTACTCACCCAGCTGGGAGGGTCCAGAAGATATACCCTTGATGAATGCCTTGCAAAATGGATTTGTGAGAGCAGCACCTGCATCTTTGAAGAGCCATGTAATTGCTCTTCTCTGTATGTCAGATATAACGGTGAGAACTGCAGTCACTCAACTACAAAATTTAAATACAATGGGAATAATTGGATCCTGAGGTGGCAGGGGCCAAGTGGTGTCACTCAACCATCAAAGGCAAGGTGGGCAAAGCTACCATAATGGACAGCAGAGGCAAAGAAGCAGTCAGAATAGTCTGACTTGTGTAGAGCTCTGGCATTGGCTAATCAATCATGGTGTTCCTAGAAATGAAATTGATAGGAAGCCTACTGCATTCCTACTTAATTTACACAGACAACTTCAAGGCCGAATGGAGAAATGAATTACAAATATGAATTACAAAAACCGAGATTCATGGCCCTCCAATTCATTTCCAGACATGAGCCAGTTTACAGACACAGAACCCCCTGAATGCAGGGGAGCCCGGGGCCCCTTGAGGAAGGACCACACTACATTACTGACAATTTATGCAGTGAATCTTTCTCCCATCCTTCCCCGAGGAGACTTCCAGGCTTTTGTGAGGGTAACTGTGCACTGGGGGAAGGGAAATGATCAGACATTTTGGGGACTACTGGACAGTGGCTCTGAGCTGACGATTCCAGGGGACCCAAAACGTCATTGTGGTCCTCCAGTTAAATAAGGGCTTATGGAGGTCACATAATTAATGGAGTTTTAGCTCAGGTCCAACTTACAGTGGGTCCCTGGAATCATTCTGTGGTCATTTATGCAGTACCAGAATGCATAATTGGCATAGACATACTTAGCAGCTGGCAAAACCCCCACATTGGCTACCTGACTGGTAGGGTGATGGTTATTATGGAGGGAAAGGCCAAATAGAAGCCATGAGAGCTGCCTCTATTTAGAAAACTAGTAAATCAAAAGCAATATCACATCCCTGGAGGGACTGCAGAGATTAGTGCCACCATCAGGGACTTGAAAGACGCAGGGGTGGTGATTCACACCCCATCCCCATTCAACTCTCCCATTTGGCCTGTGCAGAAGACAGATAGATCCTGGAGAATGACAGTGGATTATTGCAAGCTTAACCAAGTAGTGACTGCAATTGCAGCTGCTATACCAGATGTGGTTTCATTGCTTAAGCAAATTAACACATCTCCTGATACCTGCTGAGTTGGCAAATGCCTTTTTCTCCATTCCTGTCCATAAGGCCCACCAGAAGCAATTTCCCTTTGGCTGGCAAGGTCAGCAATATACCTTTGCTGTTCAACCTCAGGGGTATATCAATTCTCTGAATTTGTGTCATAATCTTATTTGGAGAGACCTTGATTGCTTTTTGCTTTCACAAGATATCACACTGGTCTATTACACTGATGATGTTATGCTGATTGGATCCAGTGAGCAAGAAGTAGCAAACACACTGGACTTTTTGGTGAGACATTTGCATGCCAGAGGATGAGAAACAAATTTAACTAAAATTCAGGACCTTCTACCTCAGTAAAATTTCTAGGAGTCCAGTGGTGTGGGGCCTGTCAAGATATTCCTTCTAAGGTGAAGGATAAGTTACTGCATTTACCCGCTCCTACAACCAAGAAAGAGGCACGTCTAGTGGGCATATTTGGGTTTTAGAGGCAACACATTCCTCGCTTGAGTGTGTTACTCTGGGCCATTTATTGAGTGTTCCGAAAGGCTGCCAGTTTCGGATCGTGTCTACAACAGGAGAAGGCTCTGCAACAGGTCCAGGGTGCTGTGCGAGCTACTTTCCTACTTGAGCCATATGATGTAGCAGATTCAATGGTGCTTGAGGTTTCAGTGGCAGATAGGGATGCCATTTGGAGCCCTTGGCAGGCCCCCATAGGTGAATCACAGCAGAGGCCTCTAGGATTTTGGAGCAAGGCCCAACCATCTTCTGCAGATAACTACTCTTCTTTTGAGAGGCAGCTCTTAGCCTGTTACTGGGATTTGGAAACTGAACATGTGTCTATGGGTCATCAAGTCACCATGCGACCTGAACTGCCTATCATGAACTGGGTGCTTTTTGACCCATCTAGCCATAACGTGGGGCATGCACAGCAGCATTCCATCATCAAATGGAAGTGGTATATATGTGATCGGCCTCAAGCAGGTCCTGAAAGCACAAGTAAGTTACATGAGGAAGTGGCTCAAATGCCCATGATCTGCACTCCTGCCACCTTGCCTTCTCTCCCCCAGTCTGCACCGATGGCTTCATGGGGAGTTCCCTATGATCAGCTGACAGAGGAAGGGAAGACTACGGCCTGGTTCACAGATAGTTCTGCACGATATGCAGGTACCACCCGAAAGTGGACAGCTGCAGCACTACAGCCTCTTTCCGGGATATCCCTGAAGGACATTCGTGAAGGAAAATCTTCCCAGTGGGCAGAACTTCAAGCAGTGCACCTGGTTGTGTACTTTGCATGGAAGGAGAAATGACCAGATGTGTGATTATATACTGATTCATGGGCTGTAGCCAATCGTTTGGCTGGATGGTCAGGGACTTGGAAAAAGCCTGATTAGAAAATTAGTGACAAAGAAATATGGTGAAGAGGTATGTGGATAGATGTCTCTGAGTGGTCAAAAACTGTGAAGGTATTTGTATCCCATGTGAGTGCTCACCAATGGGTGACCTCAGCAGATGAGGATTTTAATAATCAAGTGGATAGGATGACCTGTTCTGTTGATACCACTCAGCCTTTTTCCCCAGCCACCCCATCATCACCAATGGGCACATGAACAAAGTAGCCATGGTGGCAGGGATGGAGGTTATGCATGGGCTCAGCAACATGGACTTTCACTCACCAAGGCTGACCTGGCTACGGCCACTGCTGGGTCCCCAATTTGCCAGTAGCAGAGACCAACACTGAGCCCTTGATGTGGCACCATTCTTTGGGGTGATCAGCCAGTTACCTTGTGGCAGGTTGATTATATTGGGCTTCTTCCATTATGGAAAAGGCAGAGGTTTGTCCTCACTAGAATAGACACTTACACCAGATATGGGTGTGCCTATCCTACACGCAATGCTTCTGAGAAGACTAGCATCTGTGGACTCACAGAATGCCTTATTCACCATCATGGTTTCCAGACAGCATTGCCTCTGATCAAGGCACTCACTTTACGGATAAAGAAGTGTGGCTGTGGGCTCATGCTCATGGAATTCACTGGTCTTACCATGTTCCCCATCATCCTGAAGCAGCTGGATTGAAAAAACAGTGGAATGGCCTTTTGAAGTCACAATTACAACACCAACACGTTGATAATAATTTGCAGGGCTGTGGCAGAGTTCTCCAGAAGGCTGTGTATGCTCTAAATCAGTGTCCACTATATGGTACTCTTTCTCCCATAGCCATCATTCACGGGTCCAGGAATCAAGAGGTGGAAGTGGAAGTGGCACCACTCACCATCACCCCTAGTGATCCACTAGCAAAATTTTTGCTTCCTGTTCCTGCAACATTATGTTCTGCTGGCCTAGAGGTCTTATTTCCAGAGGGAGGAACGCCGCCACCAGGAACACAACAATGATTCCATTAAACTGTAAGTTAAGATTGTCACCTGCACACTTTGGGCTCCTCCTACCTTTAATTCAGCAGGCTAAGATGAGAGTGACAGTGTTGGCTGGGGTGATTGACCCAGACTATCAAGATGAAATCCATCTACTACTCCACAACGGAGGTAAGGAAGAGTATGCATGGAATACAGGAGGCCCATTACGGCGTCTCTTATTATTACCGTGCTCTGTGATTAAGGTCAATGGGAAACTACAACAACCCAATCCAGGCAGGACTACAAATGACCCAGACCCTTCAGGAATGAAGGTTTGGGTCACTCCACCAGGAAGAAAACCATGACCTGCTGAGGTGCTTGCTGAAGGCAAGGGGAATACAGAATGGAGAGGTGAAGAAGGTAATCTTCAATCCCAGCTACAACTGAGTGACCAGCTGCAGAAACAAGGACTGTAATTGTCATGAGTATTTCCTCCTTTTGTTTAAAACATGTTTGTGTATGTACACACTTGTACTAAGAAAATATCTTCATTTTATTTCCTTTTCCTTTGTCATGTGACATAAGATTTATTGACTTCATATCAGCATTTAAGTATTGTTAACTTTATGTAATAGTATTTGGGTTGGGGATCGGTGTGTTTCTGATTATATGAAGGATAGTTGTATTATGTCAGGCAAAATTATGACCTTATTATTGTCTTTATTTGAAGATTATGTATGATCTCAGGAGATGTTTATGGGTTCAAGTTGACAAGGGGTGGACTTGTGATGGTTAATACTGAATGACAACTTGATTGAATTGAAGGATGCAATATTGATCCTGAGTGTGTCTGTGAGGGTGTTGCCAAAGGAGATTAACATTTGAGTCAGTGGGCTGGAGAAGGCAGACCCACCCTTAACTGGGTGGGCACCATATAATCAGTTGCCAGAGATTATAAAGCAGGCAGAAAAACGTGAAGCTAGAGACAGGCCTAGCCTCCAAGACTACATCTTTCTCCCATGCTGGATGCTTCCTGCCCTCGAACATTGGACTCCAAGTTCTTCAGTTTTGGGACTCCGACTAGCTCTCCTTGCTCCTCAGCTTGCAGTCAGCCTACTGTGTGACCTTCTGATGGTGTAAGTTAACACTTAATAAAATCCCCTATACATATACAAATATACCTGTATGTATGTACAATAGGATATATATATAATTAGTTCTGTCCCTCTAGAGAAGCCTGACTAATATAGTATGTTCTCAATTATAAGTGAGAGCTAACCTATGAGGATGCAAAGGCATAAGAATGATACACTGAACTTTGGGTATTTGGGGGGAAGGATGGGAGGAGGATGAGGGATAAAAGACTACACATTGGGCACAGTGTGCATTGCTTGGATGATGGTTGCACCAAAGTCTCAGAAATCACTGTTAAAGAACTTTTCCATGCAATCAAACAACACTTGAAACTCCAAAACAATTGAGATTTAAAACAAAAAAATAAATAAAAGAGTTTTGTTATCTCAATGAAAACAGTATCCAAACATGTATAGTCTCAACTGACAAACTGTGAGATAAACCCACCAGAGCATATTTGCCTAAGAGAGTGAGTAGTCCCCTGAAGTATAACCCATCTTGTGACTATGTTATACAGGACAAATTTGTCCTAGAATAACTATGTTATACAGAGCAAATTTGTCCTAGAATGACAGCTAAATGAGAATGACAACTAAAACAAGGCCTTTATCATAAGGGACCTCTATGAATCTTCATCCCCTTCACCATAAAATGGAAAAAAGCAATACCTTCCTTGCCCGACTCACCAACTTTTTAGTTCGATTAAGATAATAGATGCTGAAATAATTTGAAAGCTACCATGTGCTATCCAAATATGTTGGTCTTATTAGTCTAGTTGATCAGAAGCAATTGCTCAGAAACTTAGTTTACTTAAGATGGATTTATCATACACTCCCAGTGTTTCTCTCAACCATGGCAAATACTGATGCAATCAATTTGATTGAGATGAATTTTTTTGATGCGATGTCAGGTGGAACAGATTTTCCTCACAAGGGGCTTCGTTTTTAATTTCCAATAAGGTTGAAAGGCAAGCATCTAAGAGCAGCAGGGCTTCTGATGTAGACCAGTAAATGCTGCAGTGTTTTATTACTTCCATTTGCTATAATACTGCTTTCATTAATATAGTCATCTTCTTGACTCATGCTATCATAGAAAACACATGTGCATGTGTTTAAAATTAATTTCTACAGTCCTTCCATTTTCACAGGAGCCTTGCATCATTTTTTTTTCTTTTATGCTTAATTGTACTACACACTTCCCACTGCTGCCACCCCCTCCTGCTTACCTCAGCGCAAAATACAAACATGTTGATGCTTTGCTTTAACTATTAGGATAGTTGGGGAAGCAGTAATGAAAATAACCAGTAATGAAAATAACCTGTCACTCACTTCTAAGTTGTTTATGTGTATTCTGAATGTATGTATCAAAAGTTGTCTAACATCAAATTACTGGAGAAACAAAGGCAGATCTTTCTCTCTTTTCTTCTATGTCACCACTATTCTTCCCATTGCTCATGCTTCAAACATGGGTAGCAATTCAATTCTAACATTCCCCATAACCTCTCCAAATCATGTTATTTTTTTCCCTTGCCTCTCATCTTCTGCTATTGCTTTAGTCTAATGGTCCTAAAATTTGAGTGAGCATCAGGATCTCCTGGAAATATTGTTAAAACAAACATTGCTGGGGCCCACTCTCAGAGCTTCTGATTCAGTAGGACTGGGATGCAGCACAAGAATTTCTATGTTTAACACAATCCCAGGCGATGCTGATGCTGCCAGTCTGGGGACCAAACTTTGAGAAACACTGTCATAATCTACTCCTTCTAAATTACTGTAATAGCCCTTTAACATTTGTTCTTCCTTCAATATGCTGTGCATGCCTACTCCATATAGGAGAGAAAGTGGTTACAAGAACAGGTGCTGGAGTCAGTAACCTGTGTTTCAATCCTGGTTTTCACTAATTTACTATGTAATCTCAGGCAACTTATAATCTCTGATCCTTAGCTTCCCTATCTTAAATGTTGGATAATTGTAATAATCAAATCATGATAAAATATCAGGTAAGTACAATGTAATATAATCAAGGAATGACTATTGAATCACATTTGCCATATTCCATTGGTAGAAGCAAGTCATAGATCACACCCATGCTCATGGGAAGATATTACATAAAAGTGCAGACATTAGGGGGCAGAATATCATTGGAGCATAAAATAATATCTACTACACTGTCCATATTCAAAATTTCCAATAATGTCTTTCTAAAATTCAGGATCTTATTCAGAATTACATGTGTTTTTTACTTGTCATATTTCTTCCACTATCTTTAATAAGAACATTTTTCCAAACGTGTGTGTGTGTGTGTCTTTGATGATGCTGACAATTTTGAGGATTGCAGGTTATTTGTTTTCTAGACGATTCTACGATATAGGTTTGTCTTATTGTTTCTTCCTGAGTGGATTCAGGTTAAACATTTTTGCAAGAATATTACATAGGTAATGTACTCTTCTCCTCTCTGCATCTTATTAGGAACTACATAATGCCAGTTCGTTCCATATTGACGATTTTCTTTGTTCATTTAGTTAAAAGAGGTTTCAGCCATTTTCTCTAATGTGAAGGCATATTTTTTTCATTGACAGTAATCTTTGAAACAATGTAGTATCCTACTCCTCAAAACAGTTTACCATAGAGTTTTAGCATCATTGATAATCCTTTCCATAACCAGTCATTAAATTGGTGATTGCAAATCAAGATTTTCTAATTTTATCTTTTCTTCTTTATCACAATTTGGTATTTTTCTATAAAGAAGATATATCGCCTCCTCCTCCCATGCTACCTTTTTTTCTGTGAATGTGAATAATTTTATGAAGTCAGAGGGTTTTTCTTTTAATTCAATATGTTATAAATCAGTTTTGTAAATAATTAAATTTTCCCAACTTTGGCCCCTGAGAGGCTTATTATGTTGGCCTCTACATTCTTTTGTTATGTTTCCTTAGTTTTTAAGCACTTCCTTACTTTCTTCCATAGGTTATTTGCTCCAAGCTGACCTTGCACTTTGCCTGGAATTAGATATTTCCTCAAGGATCACTGACTTCTGGTAGCATGTTATATTTGGACAGAAAGATATGGCTGGTGTATGTGTTCATTGCTACTTGGGGTGTTATCCCATTATTACTTACCAGATTTCTCAGACACAAATGTGTTTTGTATTCACACCTATAGCTGTTCACTACACCCACTTGAAATAGACTGAACCTGACTAAAATGCCTAAGAGAAATATGACAGTCAATCTCCTTGCTTCACTGCGATCTCTAACAAACAGGTTACTGATAACTTCTGTCTCGATTATCATAGAAGTTTTAAACCCAGTGATGGAAGAAGTGGTGGTAAAGAAGAAAAATGAGATAGGAATAGAAGCAAGGGAGAGGAAGAGAAGGAGAAATAAATATATGCAAGTGGGGAAATAAATTTTGGGGGCACCCCAGGTCTCTGCCTTCAGATAATCACTATTTCTAGTGGCTGGTAGGTGATCTAATCTTAGATACATGGTTCTGCCTACTATTTCTATCTCCAGCCCTGATATGTCCCTGGAAATTGAGACTTGTGTATACAACTGCCTCCTTTTCATCTCGACTTGAGTCGTAATAGGCTCCTTAAATATAACAGGGAAGAAACAAAAATATTTCCTCCAGCTTCCTCATCATAGCAAAATACAAGTCTCTCACCTGTTATTCATACTACAAACTTAGAAATCATCCTTGATTTCTCTTTCCTCCACCTCCTATATTCAATTCAATAAGATTCCTAGAAGCACTATCTCCTAAATATACATTTAACCCTGCCTCTGAATCTACACTTAACCCTGCCTCCACTATTCTAATAATTTAGATTGTGATCATCTTTCACCTGAAATTCTCTAGTTGTCTCCTAACAAGATTTCCCGTTTTCTTTCTTGTTCACCTAAAATCCATTAGCCACACAGATATAGTAATTTATTAGACATATAAACTGGACATTATTCTCTGACTTCAAATTTTCCAATGCTTTTATTGTTGTCCAATCAAATTCAGACTGCTCATCTTGGGCTACATGGCTATACATGGCCTCATTGTTCTTCCTTTTCTTCTTGTTTGGTACAATCCAGCCAAAGTGACTTATTTGATTCCTTAAACATGCCTGTTTCTCATATCAGATGGTCTCCTTGTTTCCTCTACCTCTACTTATTTCTCTGCATGGCTGAATTATTCTTACCACTTAGACCTTAGTTTAAATATCACCTTACCAAAAAAGCCTTTGACCATCCAATATAAACTAGGGACTTCCAGCCAATCTGTCTCATCACTCTATTATTTTTATCACAGCTCTTGTTAAAATCCATACTTGTTTAACTTTTTACTGTCTGATTCACCCCACTACAATGTAGGGGCCACAAGAACAGAGTCTTCATTTGCCTTGTTCTCTTTTTTATCCCCAGTACTTAGAAGAGTGCCTCATACATAAAGGTATTGAGTAAAATATGTCAAATAAATACATGGAAAAACTAAATTAAAACAGCAAATATGTGAGGGATGAAGTAGAGTGAAGAACAACTTCTGGGTACATATTTTGTAAATTGTGTTGTCAACCGAGATGCTTTTATATATATACATAAAACTTACTTTTCTCTTTCCTCAAGATTCTTCAGAAATGAAACATGAACCATCACTAGTGTATCCTGGCACCGTTTGCATATATATATATATATATATATATATACACACACACACACACACACACACACACACACATATCAAGGGGAGTTTATTACTTTTTAACTTACATGATCACAGGGTCCCACGATAGGCTGTTTGCAAGCTGAAGAGCAAGTAGAGCCAGTCCAAGTCCCAAAACTGAAGAATTTGGAGTCTGATGTTTGAGGGCAGGAAGCATCCCGCATGAGAGAAAGATGTAGGCTGCAAGGCTAGGCCAGTCCAGTCTCAGCTTTCACGTTTTTCTACCTGCTTTATATTCACTGACAGCTAATTAGATTGTGCCCACTAGATTAAGTGTGGGTCTGCCTTCCCCAGCCCACTGACTCAAATATTAATCTCCTTTGGCAACACCCTCACAAACACACCCAGGATTTTTTCTATCCTTCAATCAAACAAGTTGACACTCAGTATTAACCATCACAACCGCATAAACAGGTTCATGTTAGGCAAAGGGGGCAGATGGCAGTGGCTATTATGGTGAAAATTCTTGAGGTAAGGTGGGCCTTTTGCCAACTATTCTCAAATTGCATCACGTAGATGATCATGCTTACATCACCCACTGTCCCTTGCAGCCCTACATGGTAATCAGGATGCCCCACTCTCTTTTTGAAAGCTATTAATTTTATGACTAACAATTAGCCAACCTGTTTGGGAAAAGAGTCTCTTGTGACTATTTTTCAATTGAATTCATTCAGCATATGCTCGAGATCATCTTTCAAAAAAATTTGCCCCAATGAAAAGTAAAGAACAGGAGAAAACAGGGAGGAAAAGATATATCCCCTTTACCTTTAAGGATAAACAGAAACACCACCACAAAAAATGTACATTGTAGAGACTTAAGTATTTGTTATAGTGACATAGATTTATATTTCATTTATATATTTTTATCTCGTTTATTCTAAACTACCCCACAGAATCAGTAAAGTTATTTGCTATTTGCAGAGGAGAAAATAGAGTCCAAGCTGTTAATTTATTTCCAAGACTTCACCCACATCTACTTGGTTGCACAGCCATGTTTCCAATCTGTATGTTTTGCTTAAAAATTTGTGCTCTTCCAGCTATACTATTTTGCCTCATTAAGGGGTAGCAGAATATCTCTAAGGTGGATGAATGTACAATTAAAAGGAAAAAATGGATTTTAACTTTCAAAGACAAATTTTCTCTTTCCTCAGGATTCCTCAAAAATGATACATGAGCCATCACTAGTATATCCTGGCACAATGTACCTATTGGTGGGCTCTAAACTTGTCAAGTCTCCTCCACAAACACATTTACCATAACCAGTTCTTTAATGATTCCACTCTGAATGTCAAGGATTTGGGACAGTGAAGTAAGTCAGACTTTGCTCTAATACAGTGAGAGAACAATACAGAACTCAGCATAAAAAGGGACTGTTTCAGACCCATCTACAAGAATTTGGTTGCTGAAGTAGCACAAGGATCTTACTGGGAGGTTATCTTTCCTATAAGAATGGCATAGCCCCAAGGACTAGATTTGAGTGAGACTCTGGAGGATATTGCAATTTCATTAAAAATATGTTTTATAGTCTTATAACTTTCCAACCTTCACAAACAAAAATTCATTTCTAGCTGAAACTTGATGTCATTCTTTTCTGGCTGGAAAGTGAAGATTTGGGGAATGGGTGAAAGAAATTTATTGAGTTCTTAAAAATATATGATCCAGGTCTTGTCTAGTTTTCACCTCCCTGGCTCATAAACACAGTTGCTCTCTTCCATGCTTCATTTCTGTCAATCACTGTGACAGGCATAGTGGAATTCCCTTCCTCTGCCTGCCCAAACAATAGCAAAATCGACAAATATTTTGATGCAGAACCCCAGCATTTTAGTGAAGGTGAATTATTTTCCATTTGAAATATACCTTGAGACGTGTTCTCAGGTTGAGGGGCATGGCGACTACAATGGTATTTCTTAGCAGGGTCAGCAGTGAGGAAAGCATGAGGGTGGGCATTAGTCTGAGCCAGTGGGGAAGGTGAAAGAGCAAAGACCTTATGTAGTATGCTTGATGAAAATGCCTCTAGCAGATGTGCTTGACTCTTCCTTCCAGATGAGAATTCAGAAAACAATTTAAGAAGGAACTTGACAGAAACGTGGACATTTGGGGCATAGATGTTCAAAAACAAAATGAATTGAAAGTGAGCCAACTTAAGATCTTGCAGGGATGGCTTTACTATCCACCATTATTCACTAAGTACTCTTGTAGTAGTCGATTTGCATTGGGGGAGGGCAAAATGTAAGAAACTATTGTTACTTATAAATATAAGCCTTGCTGAAAAGACTCCATGACACAGAATGAGCAAACAAATGAGAAGATGGAGGCTGGTGGAATGGTATTTGTATGCCCTCAGAATGTCTGCTCACTGTAGGAGAACTACCCTGGACTGATCTGCCATAGAATGCTGCCCTGTTCTGATCAGGGTGTACAAGCAATGTCTTGTTGGCTTATAGTTCTCAACCCATTGCTGCATAAGAGCCTAATCAAAGAAGCCAGCTGATGATTCAACAATTTATATAATAATTTAAGAGATACCAAACAAGTTCTGTTTTTCATACATATATAACTTTCTCCCTGATCTCATGACCAACATTCCCACCAGATTTCCTCAGAACCTACATAATATATGGCAAAAAAATAGAGGCCAAGGAAAGATTCACCAAGCACACAAGTTTAACCGTATATAGATACACCTAGAAGTCAGTTGAGGCCCTGCAAATAACCAAGTGCAATGCAAGTCACAATGCATATTGTTTAAAAGCTGGAATCAAGTTGCTCAGGTTCAAATCTTGGCTTTGCCACTTATGAGTTATGTGAGTTTGGACAAATTACTTTACCTCTCTGTGCTTTATTTTTCTCACCTATAAAGCCTTCTAGAGTTATGAAGATGAAATAAATAAATAGTTGTAAAGTGGTTGGAACAATTCCTGACATACAGCAAGTGCTATATGCATTTTCTATTATTCTAAACTACAATTCTAAATCTGTCTAGTATTCCTGCAGTAATGTACACAAAAAGGAGAGTGTGAGTAAATAAACCTATATTTTAATGTAGGTTATTGTCATAATCCACATTAAAACAAACAAAAATGGCAAGCCATCCCCATTATCAAGCTGGTCTTCTTCATCTCAGGGAATATTCTTTATCTACCCTTCTCTGTTCGCCATCTTTCCTTCTAGTAATTTAAAATATTTAACTGAATGTGCATTACTCAAACAAAATGAAAAATGTTCATTCAGACTCTAGCAAGTGAAAGAATAGTACAAACCCTNGTTAAGGTTTTGTTTTTTTTTTTTTTTTTTTTTTTTTTTTTTTTTTTTTTTTTTTTTTTTTTTTTTTTTTGAGATGCAGTCTCGCTATGTTGCCAGGCTGGAGGGCAGTGGTATGATCTCCACTCACTGCAACCTCCACCTCCTGGGTTCAAGCGATTCTTCTGCCTTGGTCTCCTGAGTAGCTGGAACTACAGGCATGTACCACCACACCCAGCTAATTTTTGTATTTTTAGTGGAAACAGGGTCTCACCATATTGGCCAGGCTGACCTTGAACTCCTGAATTCATGATCCACCCGCCTCAGCCTCGGATGTTTTCCTAAATACCTACTAGCCTCAGCCCTCAGTGATCTCTACTTTTCCTCAATTTACACAACGATATATTTTGTAGCACATTCCTAACACTCACAATTGGAAAAATTATCTCATGATTTTGACTTTGAGACTTGATTTTTCCCAAACAATATTATACAATTTTTTTAAGGTCTGAGAATAGAGTTCTATTTTGTTTTACCTTCTGTAACATCTAGCAGAGGGATAGGCATGATATAATAGCTTCGCAATGCTTGCTTAATGACTGACTGATTGAGGATTGATTAATTTTTCCACAATTCACACAACAAACAATCTGACCTTAGGCTATTTCATCTTATTTGAGGCCACGAAATGAAGTTCGGGGGTAAAATATTAGTATAGTCTCACCATTCCAGAAAAATGTCACCAGTCAACACTCTGAAGCTGTTTTCTTTCCTTCTTTTCACAACCAAGCTACTCAATTATTGAAATGTCATATCTCAAAGAACTGTACTGTACCGTTTCCTTTACCAAAATATTAGTATGAAGATTTTGGCAGAAGTACATTACAAACCACAAAGATACTGTGGTTTTCCATATCACTTTGTACACAGGAAAACACTGGAATTTGCTATCATTTTGGTCAAGCTAGGAAATCTAGAAAAGCTGAGAGTATCGTGAATAAAAACAAAGCAGAGGACACCTCTTTGCTTCAAGCAGATAACCAAATATAAATCAGTTTCTTCTGTTCCTACTCTTCCCTGGCACCTTGTCAACTGCTCAATTACTTAGCCTGGTTGATTCCTCCTTTGCATCATTATTTCTGTTCAAGGGCCACAGTAGCATAAAAAACAACCAGAGATAGACATGGGCAGCTGACAGCAAAGTAAAATGTAACAATGGGGTTTCTTTGCAAACAGCATGCCCTACATTGTAAATAAATGGCACCGTCATATTGGGTGGCAATAGTTAAGGCTGTTAACTGCATGCGTCTGAAAAATACCTAATGTGAATAAATTACATTTTAGATATCTCCATTCACACTGCTCCAAACTGTTGGCAATTTTCAAATGCTTTCTTTTTATTTATTGAAGAGATCAACAAATAAGTTGTTTTTGTAATCGCCTTTTGTTTTCTTTTTAATTTTTGGAATTAAAGTTGAACAATTGTAACAATCTAGAATGAAAGAGATGAACTTACAAAGAGAAGATCTAATTTATACAGATTACATCAAAAGCAAATTAGAGGTGTTGTTAACCTTTTAGTTTGTGGCACAATGATATCTTCTTATCTTTCCCCCATTGTCAGACTGGCTTTTGCTTAGGATTTCCAAGAGAATTGTGCAAAAAATATCATAAAACATACAGGAAAATAACAAAATGTCACATGCAATCATTTATCTATTCAGCAAATGCAAATGTTTATCAAGGATATACTATCTGGTAAGTACTATTAAAAGAAACTTATGAACAAGAAAGACATAGCCCTTACTTTAAGAGAGATCAAAGTTCAGTAAGAGACAGACTCAACAGACATTTACTATACAGTTTTGTGGGTGTTTTGATGGGGAAAAATGCAGAGTGCCCTGAGATCACACAGAAAGGACATCCAATTCCTGATCTATATGAGGAGTGGGCAAAGACCAAGAACCCCTTCACAGAAGAAATAACATTTTAAGAACTGAAGCCTGAGTAGAAATTAATCAAGTTAGTGTAAGTGTAGGGTCTAGGGAGAATGTTCAAGAAAGAAAGAATAGAATGTAAAAAGTGTCAAAGATGAGAGAGAATAATCCATTCAGGAATCTGAAATATAGTCAATACATATGTAGCACAGAAGGCTGGAGAAACAGTGAGAGATAAGAGGTAACCATTCTGAACCCAGGAGAAGGAGGTTGCGGTGAGCCGAGATAGCTCCACTGCACTCCACCTTGGGCGATAGAGTAAGACTGTCAAAAAAAATAAATAAATAAAGTAACCATTCAACTCTTAAATTTTATTATGTCTAGCTTGTTTTCAGTGTTTGAGGGCTTTAGTACCAATTCTATCAATTCTATTCATTGTCTTATAATATCAGTATTTGAGTCACAAAATCTTGTACACCTTCAACAATTNAGCCCCAAGGACTAGATTTGAGTGAGACTCTGGAGGATATTGCAATTTCATTAAAAATATGTTTTATAGTCTTATAACTTTCCAACCTTCACAAACAAAAATTCATTTCTAGCTGAAACTTGATGTCATTCTTTTCTGGCTGGAAAGTGAAGATTTGGGGAATGGGTGAAAGAAATTTATTGAGTTCTTAAAAATATATGATCCAGGTCTTGTCTAGTTTTCACCTCCCTGGCTCATAAACACAGTTGCTCTCTTCCATGCTTCATTTCTGTCAATCACTGTGACAGGCATAGTGGAATTCCCTTCCTCTGCCTGCCCAAACAATAGCAAAATCGACAAATATTTTGATGCAGAACCCCAGCATTTTAGTGAAGGTGAATTATTTTCCATTTGAAATATACCTTGAGACGTGTTCTCAGGTTGAGGGGCATGGCGACTACAATGGTATTTCTTAGCAGGGTCAGCAGTGAGGAAAGCATGAGGGTGGGCATTAGTCTGAGCCAGTGGGGAAGGTGAAAGAGCAAAGACCTTATGTAGTATGCTTGATGAAAATGCCTCTAGCAGATGTGCTTGACTCTTCCTTCCAGATGAGAATTCAGAAAACAATTTAAGAAGGAACTTGACAGAAACGTGGACATTTGGGGCATAGATGTTCAAAACAAAATGAATTGAAAGTGAGCCAACTTAAGATCTTGCAGGGATGGCTTTACTATCCACCATTATTCACTAAGTACTCTTGTAGTAGTCGATTTGCATTGGGGAGGGCAAAATGTAAGAAACTATTGTTACTTATAAATATAAGCCTTGCTGAAAAGACTCCATGACACAGAATGAGCAAACAAATGAGAAGATGGAGGCTGGTGGAATGGTATTTGTATGCCCTCAGAATGTCTGCTCACTGTAGGAGAACTACCCTGGACTGATCTGCCATAGAATGCTGCCCTGTTCTGATCAGGGTGTACAAGCAATGTCTTGTTGGCTTATAGTTCTCAACCCATTGCTGCATAAGAGCCTAATCAAAGAAGCCAGCTGATGATTCAACAATTTATATAATAATTTAAGAGATACCAAACAAGTTCTGTTTTCATACATATATAACTTTCTCCCTGATCTCATGACCAACATTCCCACCAGATTTCCTCAGAACCTACATAATATATGGCAAAAAAATAGAGGCCAAGGAAAGATTCACCAAGCACACAAGTTTAACCGTATATAGATACACCTAGAAGTCAGTTGAGGCCCTGCAAATAACCAAGTGCAATGCAAGTCACAATGCATATTGTTTAAAAGCTGGAATCAAGTTGCTCAGGTTCAAATCTTGGCTTTGCCACTTATGAGTTATGTGAGTTTGGACAAATTACTTTACCTCTCTGTGCTTTATTTTCTCACCTATAAAGCCTTCTAGAGTTATGAAGATGAAATAAATAAATAGTTGTAAAGTGGTTGGAACAATTCCTGACATACAGCAAGTGCTATATGCATTTTCTATTATTCTAAACTACAATTCTAAATCTGTCTAGTATTCCTGCAGTAATGTACACAAAAGGAGAGTGTGAGTAAATAAACCTATATTTTAATGTAGGTTATTGTCATAATCCACATTAAAACAAACAAAATGGCAAGCCATCCCCATTATCAAGCTGGTCTTCTTCATCTCAGGGAATATTCTTTATCTACCCTTCTCTGTTCGCCATCTTTCCTTCTAGTAATTTAAAATATTTAACTGAATGTGCATTACTCAAACAAAATGAAAAATGTTCATTCAGACTCTAGCAAGTGAAAGAATAGTACAAACCCTCAGGACCTGACTAGTACATTCAATTCCTGGGGAATGTTGTCTTTTCTTTTTCTTTCTTTTCTTTTCTTTTTTTTTTTTTTTTTTGAGATGCAGTCTCGCTATGTTGCCAGGCTGGAGGGCAGTGGTATGATCTCCACTCACTGCAACCTCCACCTCCTGGGTTCAAGCGATTCTTCTGCCTTGGTCTCCTGAGTAGCTGGAACTACAGGCATGTACCACCACACCCAGCTAATTTTGTATTTTAGTGGAAACAGGGTCTCACCATATTGGCCAGGCTGACCTTGAACTCCTGAATTCATGATCCACCCGCCTCAGCCTCGGATGTTTTCCTAAATACCTACTAGCCTCAGCCCTCAGTGATCTCTACTTTTCCTCAATTTACACAACGATATATTTTGTAGCACATTCCTAACACTCACAATTGGAAAATTATCTCATGATTTTGACTTTGAGACTTGATTTTCCCAAACAATATTATACAATTTTTTTAAGGTCTGAGAATAGAGTTCTATTTTGTTTTACCTTCTGTAACATCTAGCAGAGGGATAGGCATGATATAATAGCTTCGCAATGCTTGCTTAATGACTGACTGATTGAGGATTGATTAATTTTCCACAATTCACACAACAAACAATCTGACCTTAGGCTATTTCATCTTATTTGAGGCCACGAAATGAAGTTCGGGGTAAAATATTAGTATAGTCTCACCATTCCAGAAAATGTCACCAGTCAACACTCTGAAGCTGTTTTCTTTCCTTCTTTTCACAACCAAGCTACTCAATTATTGAAATGTCATATCTCAAAGAACTGTACTGTACCGTTTCCTTTACCAAAATATTAGTATGAAGATTTTGGCAGAAGTACATTACAAACCACAAAGATACTGTGGTTTTCCATATCACTTTGTACACAGGAAAACACTGGAATTTGCTATCATTTTGGTCAAGCTAGGAAATCTAGAAAAGCTGAGAGTATCGTGAATAAAACAAAGCAGAGGACACCTCTTTGCTTCAAGCAGATAACCAAATATAAATCAGTTTCTTCTGTTCCTACTCTTCCCTGGCACCTTGTCAACTGCTCAATTACTTAGCCTGGTTGATTCCTCCTTTGCATCATTATTTCTGTTCAAGGGCCACAGTAGCATAAAAAACAACCAGAGATAGACATGGGCAGCTGACAGCAAAGTAAAATGTAACAATGGGGTTTCTTTGCAAACAGCATGCCCTACATTGTAAATAAATGGCACCGTCATATTGGGTGGCAATAGTTAAGGCTGTTAACTGCATGCGTCTGAAAATACCTAATGTGAATAAATTACATTTTAGATATCTCCATTCACACTGCTCCAAACTGTTGGCAATTTTCAAATGCTTTCTTTTATTTATTGAAGAGATCAACAAATAAGTTGTTTTGTAATCGCCTTTTGTTTTCTTTTAATTTTGGAATTAAAGTTGAACAATTGTAACAATCTAGAATGAAAGAGATGAACTTACAAAGAGAAGATCTAATGTATACAGATTACATCAAAAGCAAATTAGAGGTGTTGTTAACCTTTTAGTTTGTGGCACAATGATATCTTCTTATCTTTCCCCCATTGTCAGACTGGCTTTTGCTTAGGATTTCCAAGAGAATTGTGCAAAAAATATCATAAAACATACAGGAAAATAACAAAATGTCACATGCAATCATTTATCTATTCAGCAAATGCAAATGTTTATCAAGGATATACTATCTGGTAAGTACTATTAAAAAGAAACTTATGAACAAGAAAGACATAGCCCTTACTTTAAGAGAGATCAAAGTTCAGTAAGAGACAGACTCAACAGACATTTACTATACAGTTT
>NW_016823932.1:4871-10417 GCF_001698545.2 Rhinopithecus bieti | reverse complement strand
TTTTTTTTTTTTTTTTTTTTTTTCCTATGTTTCAGAATTCCTTTATGTAAAGGACAAAATCTCAAATGCACTATCTAGGAATATCTTCTGACATCTTGATGAATTGAAAGAAGAGATATTCTCAGTATATAACACACTTAGGATTCTCTCCTAAGTGTGTTTCTGGTGTTAAATAGGCACCACGTTTTCTAGAGGCTAACATCAAGGATGACTTCATATTTCAAGAGAGACCTTGCCATAAACCACATGGATATGTAGCTTTATTCTGGCAGGCACATCAGTTTAAGTAACATTCAATCTAATCCAATGGGCCCAAAAGGAGTTATATTCAAACAGCAACAAAGAAGTCATTACTCCACAACTGGAATTTGATTAAGCTATTAAGGTAAGAACAATGGACAGAAGCCATACAAATTGCCTCTGCTGATGGAATTACAGGAAATAAAAGACTTAACTTTTCCAGCCTTCAGCTCTTATAAAGATGAATGTCTACTGTCCCTGAATAGATATGTATTTATCTTAAAACTTTTAGGAATATTTTATTCTTCTCATGGACAAAAATGTTCAGAGAAGATTTACATGTTGATAAGATGAAAATGTCATTAGTATAACTGAGCAACTGTGATGTGCAAGACTCTTTTTAAGAGAAGGTAAAACAGGTCTTGGCCTCTGTAAGTTTCCACTCCAATAATATTGACTATGGCCATATTCACCATCAATTTTTCTTGGATTCTTTTAGTTTTCAATTATAGGATAACTATGGAAGAAAAAAAGGAGTGATGTGTTTAGTAGGAGAAATGAGAAGGTTGCTTTCCATTTTGCAAATTGTGTTTCACATAAATATTAGCATTCCAGGAGAAGTTTAACAGGTGTTAGATTTTAAAATAAAGAAAACCTGAGTTTAACAAGCTTGAACAAATTTTCTTTTTACAGGAATTTTCAGAGCCTTTTATTTACTATGTGCTCCATGAATCTCCAAGAAAAGGATATCGTATGCAACCTTTCCCAAAGGTGTTTGCCCTTGTTTTTATGAAACTCCTCCCACAGAGTCTATAAGATACTGTAATAAAATGTTAGAAGCTATTTATTTTCAGAAACTTTGGGTATCACCATGAGTTTAAAAATAACACAAAGTGTTACGTGTTTTGAGTGTTCTTTAACATAAATAAATACCATAATTCTAGTATCTCACCTCAGTAATGACATTTTTTCTTGAGGCCTTTGGAGAAAATCTTTTGAATCTCTCAGGTTCCATAGCTTTCTTTACCTATGCCACAGTTTAGTATACACAGCATGCTGTGGTGGAGAGATCACTGGCAGTGATTGCGGAATGCCAGAATTTTAATCCTAGCTAGGGAATCATAGAAAGGAGCAATATCCCTGGGCTTTAATTTTTCATCTGTGAAATAAGGAAAATAATACTAGCTCAAATGAATTGACTTGTATTTGAACTGTAAAATGCTATGTAATTATGTTATTAGTATAAGTATGAAAACGAGAGAGAATATTCTAGGAAGAAAACTGTATTCACAACTTGGGTCGATAAAATTCAGTTACAAACAAATTGTTTAAAATATTTGTCAATATCAAATCTCAGCAATATGTATTTCAAATATTTAAGGTAGAAGAATTATGCCCAGAAGAGTTATTACAGAATATTAATATTTTTGTATGCCTTACAATGACTTCGTACATAAGATTTCCTCTCTCCCTTCCTCCTCTGCCATGCTCAATCTGCTGAAAATGAGAGCATTTAAGTAGTTCACTTTGCCCTTTAGTTTGCTGGCTACACAGATGAGAAGTAGTATATTTCAAGGCCAATCTAGTGTTTCATTTCAGCAATTTACAAAATGCTGCACCTACAGCAATTCCTTGCATATACTTACCTTGAGAGAGTTATACATAGCAAGTCAGTTATCCAAAAATTCTCTTTCAGGAAAACAGCAAGTAAAATTTGATTTTTGGAAACTGAGACCCAGTCATGATGGAAGTTTCTCAAGGTGACCCAGCATACTAGACATGGGAACAAAATTCGAAACTCTAATTTCCTATTCTGACTCCCTCTGATTGTCCAGGCACCCTCCTTAACACAATCAGATTTTACCTATAACAATACCATTAATATCTCCTAGTGCTAAAATGGAATTGTAGGCTGGAAAATGGAAATTGCTTACTTAATTCACTCTAAATCAATGTCTGTGTTGATAATGCATCTGCCAATGTAAGTATCAGGGATCCAGCTGGGTACTGGTGCATAGCTCTTCAGCCATTGTCTCAGCATGTCCTTGTGACATTAGGGAGATCAGATTTTAAATCAGGCTTCAGCTGTGCTGCCCTTTCTTCAGTACACATTAAAAGGCACTTAGAGTGACCTCCCTATAAGAGACAAAATGGTAAAAGCATTCTCAAAAGAGATTATTGAGAGGTTCAGGGACTAGTTTAAAGAATCAATTTGAACAACAACTTATAATGGACCCACAGGACCTTTAGATATTCTGTATGGGCTTTGACAAAGATCTTAAAATGTATGGATGTTGTGTATATGTTTGGGTATGTGTGTTTGCTGAGACGAAAAATATACTGCATGAGAATGTTCTGATTTATATCATTGAAATGAATTACGAGTTATGTGCAATTAGACTATGGGAGGACTCTGTGAGGAAAGGAGGCACATCTTAGACATCTCTGAATTGCTCTCACTCAGCATGGTACTGGAATACAGTATGTATTTGGTAAATGCTCATTGGATGAATGAATGAATTAATGCCAAATAAATGAATGACAAAACGCATCTGTATTCATAGACATGATTTTCTTGGCAATTGTCCACAAGTTCCATGCCTTGACTTCTGAGTTAAAGATAATATGTTTTCATCATGCTCTGTCACAGTAGTACACATACAAGTACTCTACATATGAGTAGAGAAAGAAATTAGACGTCACTCAACGTAGGATAATTTGATTCACAGGTTTGCATGTGCAAATATAGTAAATTGCTACTCATCCAAGGTAAGTGAGTAACAAGATATTCAAATCAAGTGAATAATCAATTCAGGAAAGGTTGGAAAACACATTTACCACTTCTGTACACCGGCTATATTCTATACATGATGGTTGTGTCTTGTTTATTTAATCTAATCCTAATTTTTTTTAAACAACAGAGTGATGTAGGAATTATTTTCCTCATTTATTTGTAGAAAACTGAGGCTTCAACATGCTAAAGAATTTGTCCAAGGCCACAGAGTATGAAGTAAACCAGAGATAGTTTATATATATAATGTCATCATTCATAATTTTTCCTCTTGTCTTTTGACTCTAGCCACCACCACCTCCTAATACACACACACACACACACACACACACACACACACACACACACACCATTGTTAATAGAGCATTCAAGCTTCTTCACAATTTATGATCTTTCCCCTAGTCTTTCCATTTTTTATATATACTCTGATCTGGCCACAACAAATTATATGTCCTTTTTCTGAGACGTGTCTTCTCCTTGGATATACCTTTCTGACCTTTTGTTCATGATATTTTCCCTGAATGGAACTCCCTTCTCCTGTTCTTTGCTTAGCATTATTACTGGTATTATCACATTATCAGTTCTACTGGAGGTGTCACCACCACCCAGTGCTCTGAAATCTCTCTGTTCAAACTGATAGTGTGGCCCTTATCATATTGTAATAAATATAATATATTACATAACATTATACAAGGGATGAGATATACACTGCTAAGCCAGAAAAACTAGAAAAAAGCACTTAGTATCTTTCAGTGTTTCAGGGTTACAGGTAAAACAAAAACTACTATTCTGGGCAGAGTAGTATTGTTCTTCAGACCTGATGTTCCAGAGCCATAAAGACTGAGTTTAATATTTCACCTACAGTAATTACTAGGGCAGATCTTGAGAAATTCACTCCAATTCATCATTTCTTCATCTGCAAAATCAGAATATAATAATGGTTCCACTCCAAAGGGCTTCTGTGAACATTCAAGTAGACCTTATAAAGTGCCTGGCACATAATGGACACCCAACTGATATCGGCTATTATAATTCTTAAGCTCTAGATGTTTACAGTAACTGATTCATTTAGATGCTATGCTATCAAATATCCGACTAATGAAAATTTACCTTAATATTCCATTATGCTGAAAATAATCATAGGCCAAGGGCAAATTCTGTCTCTTTTGAGTATAACCTAAATTTGTATCCATAGGCAAAGGCCTATGAGAGGTCACCAGGAGCTATGGGAGTTTAGACAAATTCCTATCAGGAATGTGGACTCCTCATAACAGACATCGATTCTGGTCAGAATACTTTTGGACTGAATACTAGCCAGATCACCTTCAGAACCAAGCATTGGTCTGTAGTCTAGACCTGTTAGATAGCTGAGCCTAATAGGGCCGGCAGCTGCAAGACCTGACATAGAGCTTTGGCCTAACAGAAATGAGAGAGCAATTTTATAAGCTGCTTTAATAAATTCATGGCTGAGAAATCTTAAACTGAGCCAGCTTAGTTGAGAACTTAGCAGAGACGGTAAACTGGACTGTCAGATTAATCAGTTAGTGAACTATCTCTGGTTGTGAACAAAAGGCAATTCATTTTTAAAGTAATCAGCTGAACAGCAAATTTTAAAATCATAATAGCTTAAATTACATTTTAATGAATTTTAAATTCATTCATATGAAAATATTAAAAGTACTTTTATTTATTTTTTTGAATGCTCATCAGGGAATCTTTTATTGCTTCAAACCCTGAAGCCTCTCATGCCCTGTGCTGCTAATTGCTCCCAATCACTAGAGTTAGAAGGGATTGGAATCTTTGCACAGTACTTTTTTAAAAAAATTAATTTTAACTTCCAAGATACATGTGCAGGACATGCAGTTTTGTTACATATGTAAACATTGTACAGTACTTTTAAAAGGTTTACCAATTCCAGTATTCAATCCATAAGAGTTACACAAACACATCAGTACTTATTGGTGGTTCACATGGTCAGGCATATTCTGTTTGGGTGATATGATGGAGATTCTGTATACAATGGGCAGTGTTTTCTACAGAAGGAGGTATGGATGGGTTAATTTATTGAGATGAATCCTTGATGAGTAATGTGACTTTTAGAGCACTTAGTACAGGTCATGCTGTTTACTAAGCACATTTCATGCATCATCTTATTCAATCTTCATGCAGATCTACGGGGTGGGTACTTTTTTGTCTCAATTTAATATATCAGAAAACGGAGGCTCAGAGAAGTAGGTATTTTGGTCTAAATCACTCAGCTAGTAAGTAAAACAGAGATTTAATCTCTACATCATGAACATATTTTTAAAAATTAAAGAGTTTCAGGTTTTAGCTATGATTCAAGTTTTTCTTGGCACTTGGACAAGTATAATTAACCAGTCTTCAGGTAAATAATTATGTACAAAGGCTTGAATAGGTAGATAGGTAGATACTATCACAGGAAGATTTTAGAAAATAAAAGACAAATGTACTTTCAGAGACTGCAGTGGATTCAGATTGTGTGTGTGTGTATGTA
>NW_016823932.1:0-4109 GCF_001698545.2 Rhinopithecus bieti | reverse complement strand
TATATATATATATATATATATGAAAAAATGCTGAAAAATTGCCAAATAAGCAATTTTACATTAGTCTTTTTAGGGTGAAAAAGAATAGCATCACTTTCACATTATTTTTTATGTTCACAATGGTCATGACATATTTTCAGCCATCAACATAGCAAACAGAAATATGTTCATTTTTGTTAGGGAGTCTAGATTGGGGACCAGGAGTACAGAGAATGGCCCTATTATTTTTGGTAAATACATCCCAGGCAAGCCATATAGACTGTAAATCTTCATTCTGATCTTGCACGCGTCCCAGTGAAAATGAGCTGGCAAAGTAACACTTCTGTGTGCTTTCAAGTTTTAATACATATGTTGTAGTATCTACAATTGCTTCAGATCTCCTTTTCCTTTCATAAGCTTATGTGGTGACCATATTAAGAAGCCAGTTTATTTTCAGCAAAAATGTTCTGTCTTGAAACACACACACACACACACACACACACACACACACACACACACACACAGTGGAAACAGAAAAGTGGTCATTGGGAAAAGACGCTCAGCAAGGTTGTCAAAAGTAATTGATGTCCCTGGTAAGTAGAGAATTATATCACCTTTAATATGTGAACTCAAATCATGAAGATGTTCTATGATTGTTAAGTGTTTCCATAAATTCAGAGGGTGTTGTTAGTTCTATTTTGTCTCCTGTTGATGGTTCCACTTTGACATTGCTCCTCCCTGTTCTCCTTTCCTCTTCACCCATCTATTCCTCCGCCTTCTCCTCGTTCTTTCTTTCTGTTTCCCCTCTATGTCTCTCCTTTCTCTATTTCTCTCTCTCTCCCTCCTCCTTTTCTCTTCATTCTCTATCTTCTTCTAGTATAGTAAGCCACTGTTAAAATTTTTCATTTATGTGATTAAGCTAATTTTGTTTCTTCCACTACACTGTAAGCTCCAAGAGGGGGCAATGACTATGTATACTTTGTTTACTACTCTATTATGAGAACTTATCTCAGCTTCTGGCACAAAGATACTCGATGAATATTTGCTGAATGAATTGATTAATTAATGCCCTGGTTGGCAGTTTTAGACATGTTTTTGTGCCCCCTCTTCAATCCTGATCTTTACACTGAGGTTCAGTTGCGTAAACATTAAGCTGGCTTAGGAATCACAAACAAAAGTAAATACAGGGAAAGTAGTAAAAATTAGTTAAATGACCCTGGAGTGAAACCAACAGAAAATAGTTGGGACTGTAGAAAAATAGAGAGTATATGCAGTGTTAAAAGGCATTTAAATAGAAAAAAAAAAAAAAAAAAACCACATTAGCCAAATGAAACATGGTCAGCGGGTTGACAGTTTGTGACCACTCTTCTGGCTCAAACAAAACTGCTGTCACTCAATACTGGAAACTAGCCACCATCTCGTGAATCAACCATTGCATATAAATACTTGTTTAGCCAAGGAGAACTGTTTGTTACAAGGAGTTCATAGATGTACCTGCCAAAGGGTATTCATTCATACCATCACCAGATAATTAATTTAGGAAAAGATCTTTGAGAGAGTTCCAATAGTAAGAGAGAATAAAATTGAACAAAGCAGCAACACAGCGTCTGCCATAAGATTATCAATTTACTTCCCTTAGGAAATGTTCCTCTGGATGTTAAATGATCTATGAAATTGATTGACTCAAAAGCAAATAAACCCAAAACAAACAAAAATAGGAGAAAACCTTAAAAAAATCTGGAATGCATAATTGTGTATTTTTAATTATATTTAATAGTATATTATATGTATAAAACTGAAAAATTCATGACAAAGAGTGACAAAAGGGGGACAAAATAAAATCAGGGAAGACCTTTTGGAGATGAGAAACATATTCACCAGATTTTAAAATGTGATAGTAGGAGAGGATTTAAAATACCAAATTATATTGAGGGCTTCTTTCAAGTCAAGAGCCGTTGTAAATATGCTATGTTATAATGCATTTACTCCTCTCGACAACCCTGCCAAGTTGATATTATTATTATTACTTTACTGATTAGGAAATGGAAACATAGTGACTTTGTTGAATTTCCCCAATATCCTATAGCTAGTAAACAACAGAGTTGGTAATCAAAACCAGGTTTTACTCATTCAAAGGCCTAAAGCTATTTCATGTAATATATTTTAATAACTAAATCACATAGCTATCTTTTGATAACTAACCAAATATATTCATATATATGCTTCATACCTATATATTATATAAATTGATGAAATTAATGAAAAGGAATATGATCTATACATTACCGTTTAATATCAAAAAGGAAAATTTCCGTAACTATCTATTCCAACAAACCAAGAAGAACACAAGAAAATCATAACAGGTTACCCCTAAAGTAAGTAAATAATGCTTTTATTTTCATCTCTTCCCTAACTTCAAAGGCTGGGAATCAACTGAACAATGGCTTGGCTATGGAGTTTGGGGGAGAAAGAAAATGACAAGATAATTACATACCCACCCAGCTATTATTCACCTATGAAAGCAGCAGAAATACATTTTCAGATATTTAAGGATGAGAAAGTATACTGCCTAATTATTCAACTTAGACAAAGAATAATTTTGGTTGATCAAGATATGAGACAATGGTTCTCAAGTTATGTTTTTTCAAGAAAGAAAAAGATATTAGTCAAAATAATAAATTTGAGAAGAATCAGGATGTGCTATGAAATAAATAACAGTGAGGAAAGACATTGGTGGTTGGTGACTTATCATGGCAACTGTGATGACCATGACCAAAGTCCCAGAGATCTATGATGTGAGGAGGATTGAGCATAGAGGTGTTCACTCCCACATCCGAGGACTGGACTGGATGATGCTTTGGAGGTTCAACAGGCTTCCCAGGGCAAGGTGGGTCAGCTTTGCTGCACAGCGGGCAGCTGGTGTGGGGCTGGAGATGATCCATAAGGTGAAGATTATCAAGTGGGCAGTCCTCATTGCTGGTCAGCTGGGCACAGGGAAGACAGCCATCACCCTAGGCATGGCCTAGGCCCTGGGACCTGACACCTTGTTCATAGCCATCACTGGCAGTGAGATCTCCCTGGAGATGAGCAAGACCAAGGCACTGACACAGGCTTTCTGGCCATCTTTTGGCATTTGCTTCAAGGAAGAGACGTAGATCATCCAAAGAGAAGTGGTTGAGACCCAGATTGATAGACCAGTGACAGGAATGGGCTCCAAGGTGGGAAAACTGACAATCAAAACCAAAAAGATGGAGACCATCTATGACCTGGGTACGAAGATGATTGAGTCCCTGACCAAAGACAAGATCCATGCTGGTGACATGATCACTATTGACAAAGCAATGGACAAGATCTCCAAATTGGGCCACTCCTTCACATGCTCCGGTAACTACAACCCCATGGACTCCCAGACCAAATTCAGCCAGCCCCAGATGGAAAGCTCCAAAATGCAAGGTGCACACCATGCCCCTTGCACAAGATTGACATCATCAACCCCCACACCCATGGCTTCCTGGCTCTCTTCTCATGTGACACAAGAGAGATCAAGTCAGAAGTTGCCAAGCAGATCAATGTCAAGGTGTCTGAGTGGATAGAACAAAATAGAGAGTTTATGAATCTATATCTACATCTGTATACCTACCTTTGGTGACAATAATAATCAGCAAAGTTAGAATATATTTTATTTTGAATTGGTACAATTTTAATATTTTTGGCCAGACATATTTTCTTTGTATGATATTATATCACATATTTCATAATATAACATTCCTGATTATCAGATTCTAAATGTAACTAGCACCCCTCAGTTATTGTGACACATAAAAACACAAGTACACAATTACAAATTGATTTTAAAGGAGAGATATTGCTCATAGTTGAGTAGAACTGGTATAAAAGGTATGAGAAAACTCTGCTATCCATCTGTAGTAATGATGCTAAAAATAAAATTAGGTAATATATCAAAAACAGTTTCATAGGAACTAAAGATTTAAACATTAAACATTAAAATCACACTTGAAAAGTATAGTGAATAATTATTAATACTGGGCTTTGAAAGCATGACCACAGTGGGTCAAACTATAAAGACAACCACTGGTAGAACTTTATTTGATAATAACAGTAACAAATTC
>NW_016823931.1:0-911 GCF_001698545.2 Rhinopithecus bieti | reverse complement strand
GAGGGGTGTCTGCCATTGCTGAGGCTTAAGTAGTTAAACAAAGCAGACAGGAAGCTCGAACTGGGTGGAGTCCACAGAAGCTCAAGGAGGCCTGCCTGCCTCTGTAGACTCCACCTCTGGGGACAGGGCATAGCCAACCAAAAGGCAGCAGAAACCTCTGCAGATGTAAATGTCCCTGTCTGACAGCTTTGAAGAGAGTAGTGGTTTTCCCAGCACAGAGTTTGAGATCTGAGAATGGACAGATTGTCTGCTCAAGTGGGTCCCTGACCCCGAGTAGTCTAACTGGGAGACATCCCCACTAGGGGCACACTGACACCTCACACCTCACACAGCCGGGTACACTTCTGAGACAAAGCTTCCAGAGGAACGATCAGAAAGCAACATTTGCTGTTCAGCAATATTCACTCTTCTGCAGCCTCTGCTGCTTATACTCAGGCAAACAGGGTCTGAGGTAGACCTCGAGCAAACTCCAACAGAACTGCAGCTGAGGGTCCTGACTGTTAGAAGGAAAAATACCAAACAGAAAAGACATCCACACCAAAACTCCATCTGTACGTCACCATCATCAAACACCAAAGGAAGATAAAACCACAAAGATGAGGAAAAAGCAGTACAGAAAAGCTGGAAATTCTAAAAATCAGAGCGCCTCTCCCCCTCCAAAGGAACGCAGCTCCTCGCCAGCAATGGAACAAAGCTGGACAGAGATGACTTTGACAAGTTGAGCAAAGAAGACTTCAGACAATCAAACTTCTCTGAGCTAAAGGAGGAATTACAAACCCAGCACAAAGAATCCAAAAACCTTGAAAAAAGATTTGACAAATGGCTAACTAGAATAACCAATGCAGAGAAGTCCATAAACAAACTGATAGAGATGAAAACCATGACACGAGAATTACGTGACAAATGCACAA
>NW_016823930.1:0-1203 GCF_001698545.2 Rhinopithecus bieti | reverse complement strand
GTGAAACCCTGTCTCTACTAAAAATACAAAAAAATTAGCCAGGTATGGTGGCAGGTGCCTGTATTCCCATCTACTTGGAGGCTGAGACAAGAGAATCACTTGAATCCAGGAGGTGGAGGTTGCAGTGAGCCCAGATCGCACCACTGCACTCCATCCTGGACGTCAGAATGAGACTCCGTCTAAAAAAAAAAAAAAAAAAAAAAAACAAAAAACAAAAACAAAAAAACCAAAACAAAAACAAGAAATGAGCAGATAGGGAACAAAAGACCAAACAATCCAACAATATTTTCATTGTGTTGGTTGTTACATGAATGACTGTGCTTGTCAAAACTAAAAATTATATTTAAAAGGAGTCAATTTTACTGTGAAGTGTACCTCCCATGAACTGGAAAAAACAACTAAGGAAACTTGCACAAGAAGAAGTCCCTTAAACAAAAATCATTAACATCCTCAAAGAAGAAATTGAAGAAAAAAAAAATGAACCATAAAACAAAACAAGATCCTACTAAGAAAATTTTCAGAAAACACAAAAAAGCAGTTAAAAACTGAACACATGAGAACAAAGAAAGCTCAGTAAAAGTGTCAGAAAAAGACAAAGCTAAAAGTGAAGCAAAGGGACAAAATAAGACTGTCCATAAACACCAAAGTCACAAGAAGGTCCCAGAAAGATGAACCAGAAAAAAACAGAGGGAAGAAAAATGAAATAAATAATAGGGAAAATATTCCCAAAACTGCAGAGATGATGAGCTGTCCCAGCAAGTGCCCAGCACACTGGACGAAAATAGATCCACACCAAGACACACATCATGGTGTTTTCAGAATGCTGGAGAAAAACATGATAACAAAAGGTTACGTGAGTTCTCTGAGAATTAAAAACAGATTTCACACAAAGGATCACAAATCAGAAGTGTATCTACCTCCTCAACAGCAAATTTAAAACCAGAAGACAACAGAGAAATGCCTACAAAATTCCTAAGAAAGTATTTAACATAGTGTTCTACAGAGTCAAATGATTGACTGAGGAAAAGTCGCATAAAGATATTTTCTTAGCCAGGTGTGGAGGCACACATTTGTATTCCAGCTACTCAGGAGGCTGAGGTGGGAGGATGGCTAGAGGCCAAGGGGTCAAGGCTGCAGCGAACCGAGATTGCACCACTGCACTCCAGCATGGGTGACAGTGAGAAGACACTGTCTCGGAAAAAA
>NW_016823929.1:0-1759 GCF_001698545.2 Rhinopithecus bieti | reverse complement strand
AATTTGACTCTTCTTTGTCACTGGTTTCTCCTGGAGTCTAAATCTTTAGAATGGCCGGGTGCAGTGGCTCACGCCTGTAATCCCAGCACTTTGGGAGGCTGGGGCAAGTGGATCACCTGAAGTCAGGAGTTCAAGACCAGCCTGGAGACTGGCCATCATGGTGAAACCCCGTCTCTACTAAAAAAAAAGAAAAAAAAAAACAAAAAATTAACCAGGCGTGGTGACAGGCGCCTGTAATTCCAACTACTTGGGAGGCTGAGGAAGGAGAATCTCCTGAACCCGGGAGGCAGAGGTTGCAGTGAGCCAAGATCGCACCATTGCACTCCAGCCTGGGCAGCAAGAGCAAGACTCCGTCTCAAGAAAAAAAAAAATCCTTGGAATTTCCCAAATAATAGGAGTACTTTTGTTATTCATGAGCCCCATAAGCTATCACATCTAACAGCTCATGCTAATGAGGTGACTCATGTTAAACACTTAAATAACTTCAGGATGAGAACTGATCATTTCAGGAAGACTAACCAAATGATTAGGGGATTTGGGCTTTGAGCCACGTGATATAAGTCCAATCTTCTGACTTCCAGGGAGAGAAGGAAGGCTGAAGATTGTGTTCAATCATGGGGTCAATGATTAAATCAATTATTCACAAATAATAAAACCACAACAAAAACTCTGGACACTGAAGTTCAGTGGAGCTTTCTGGTTAATAAAAATGTCAATGTGTCAGGAGGGCAATGTACCCTGATTCCACAGGAAAAAGATTTGATAGCTCTGCATTTGGGCTCCTCCTAGACCTCGCCCTCTGTATCTCTTCATTTGGCTGTTCCAGATTTGCATCTTCATAATAAAACTGTAATCATAACTAAGTATAGCATTCCCTTGAGTTCCATGTGTCATTATTACAATTTATCAAACATGAGGAGGGTTAAGGGAAACGCCCAGAATTATAGTCAATTGGTCAAAAGTGTGAGTGTCTTGGGGACTCCACATGTGGCATGTGTCTAAAGTGGAGGCAGTATTGTTGGGGACCATGCCTTTTAACTTGTGAAGTCTAATACTAACTCTGAGTGGTTAGCATCACAGTTGAATTGTCCTCCCATATATCAGCTGGTGTTTGTGATGGTTAATTTTAGGTGTCAATTTGACTGGATTAAGGGATACCCATATAGCTAATATAGCATTATTTCTGAATATGTCTGTGAAGGTGTTTCCAAAAGAGATTGGCATTTGCATCAGTGAACTGAGAAATGAAGATCCACTCTCACCCAATGTGGGCAGGCACCATCTGTTCAGTTGAGGGTCCAGGTGGAACAAAAAGGCAGAGGAAAGACAAATTCACTCTTTCTCTTCTAGCGCTGTGGGCAGGCACCATCTGTTCAGTTGAGGGCCCAAATAGAACAAAAAGGCAGAGGAAAGACAAATTCACTCTTTCTCTTCTAGAGCTAGGACACCCGTCTTCCCCTGCCCTTGGACATCAGAACTCTGGGTTCTCTGGCTTTGAGACTCCTAGACTTGCATGAGCAGTCCCTCAGATTCTCAGGCATTCAGACTTGAACTAAGCTATGCTACCAGCTTTCCTGGTTCTCCAGCTTACAGATGGCCTTTTAGCTTCCATAATCATGTGAACTAATTCCCCTAACAAATCCTTTCTTTCTTATCTCTCTCTCTCTCTCTCTCTCTCTCTCTCTCTCTCTCTCTATCTATCTATCTATCTATCTTTTTATCTCTCTATACTATTAGCTCTGTTTCTCTGGAGAACCCT
>NW_016823928.1:6340-8555 GCF_001698545.2 Rhinopithecus bieti | reverse complement strand
CTTTACACTGAAAAAAGTCAGGAAAAGATATATAACTGTTTTAAAACTCATCAAGCCAATCTCATTTTTTTTCATGGATTCATTTTGAACATATGAATGTGAATTGCTATATGAATATATTACTGAGCTATTGCTGAGAGAAGTTTTTCTTTTTTAACCCTAAAAGCTTAAATAATTTCTCTAGAGTAGAATTCCTCACTGAACCACAGAACACAGAAAATAATTTGAGTGACTATTTTCTCAATTCTCCTAAGCCTGGTACATACCTAATAGTAATGTAGATGCATCAGAGAAAAGTTAATTGTATACAAAAGATGCCTTAGGAAATTAGGGCTTTATTCTCTGGTGGAGGGGGAGAAACCAATAGTATATACCAAGCAATAGAAATTTTTTTTCCTGGGAACTTTTTGTTTTCTTGTGTTATGTACACCATATATTTGGTAATATCCTTTTCATTGCTGGACCCAGCACACTGACACTGGAGAGATGAAAGGCAGGACTCTTTGCTACTTACACTTCCAAACATGAGAAGGCTGCTGATGGAGGCAAGAGTCAGCCAAGGTACCCAGCGAAACCCCGCCTTCAAGCCTAAAACAGCCTGAAGGCTGAAAACCCAGTCTGTGGTCTCAGATGAAGCCCGCCCTTTCCCAGCTGATTCTCTCTGAACAATGCCCCACTGAGCACAGGGAGGACGGGGTGGAGCCTCAGAAGTTCAAGGCTTTTGCAGCGGTTAGGAGCCTGGTCTCTTCATTTCCTGGGTGGGAACTTGGGATTCAATCAATGAGGTGGGAAACCTGCTAGCAGGACTCTCTCTCACTTTGCTGAGAGTTATTTTTTTTTTTTTCCTTTTTCCTTTTCACCACATAAATTCTGCTCCTCACCCTTCTTTGTGTCTGCAAGCCTAATCTTTCCTGGTCGCATGACAAGAACCTAGTTTTAGCTGAACTAAGGAGAAAGGTCTGCAACACTGCCAGGCATGAGCACATGAGGTGGTGCCCTGGGACAGGTGGCAGCAAGCTGTGGCTGTAAGGGGCAGCTCAGGTCTTGCAGTTCTGGTGGGATTAGCTGGGTTTCACAGGCTCCCTGGATAGGATAATTTGAATGATTTTGGTGGGTTCTGGGGCTTAAGGTGTGTCCCTAGTTTTCTGGTACCTGGCCTCAGGGAAATTAGGGAGGGTGTATGATGGCCTAATGTGGAAAGTGGTTAAGCAACTTACTCAACTGCTTAAGATGGAGAACAGACTGGCCTCTAGCCAGAGCCTCAAAACTGAGTCATGACAGCATTTAAAAGAAAATTATACTTTTTTAGTCTCTATAAACTACTTAGAAACAGAGATCTTTCATTTAATAGAATATATAATTCCACTTATTCATATACTTTGAAAATAGGAAAATATTTCAAGCTCACACAATAAGAGCAAAAGTTTTGCTTAATTATTGGCACATAGACAAACAGATAGTGTGTAGTCAGTTTGGACTGCCATCACAAAATATTCTAGATGGGGTAGCTTACACACGTAAACAATAAAAGTGTATTTTCTCACAATCCTGGAGGCTGGAAGTCTGATTTTAGGGTGCCAGAATGGTAGGCTTCTATTAAGGGCCTGCTTTCTGGCTTACAGATAGCCAGCCACCTCCTCACTGTCTTCTCACACGGTGGAGAGAAAGCAAGCTCTCTGGTGGGTCCTCTTATAAGGGCACTGATCTCATCAAGAGGGTCCCACCCTCATGACCTCACCTAAACCTAATTACTTCCCAAAGACCCCATCTCCAGATACCATCACATTGAGGGATAGGAATTCAACATACGAATTTGGTGGGGGACAAACTTCAGTCCATAGCACACAGCATGCAGCTTCAGACAAGCAACTTCAGCTATGGGCCAAAAGTAAATACAGTCAAATGCTTTATTGTTAAATCCAATAGTCAATTTTTAATCCTCATCTCAATCTACTATGAGCCTTTGGCCCAGTTTTGGCTTTTTCAACATACTTTAATACTTTTTTTCTTCACCTGAGAGAATTTTTCCTCTCAGCTTACTTGAAGGAAAGTCCAAAGTGCAGATGAAAACATCTGTAAAGCACTAATAATAATAATAAAAGTAAATGCAGGAGAAACAATCTCACTGGTCAAGATTCCAAAGTACAGATCTCAAAAAGCATATCCGGTAACCATCACATACTTTCTTTTTTTTTTTCTTTCTTTTTTTTTTTTT
>NW_016823928.1:0-1998 GCF_001698545.2 Rhinopithecus bieti | reverse complement strand
AGGGAGGGAGGGAGGGAGGCAGGCCTCTTTTTTGACTTTTAGTCCACAGCCCCAAATACTTTTATCTGAACCCAGGCCAAAATATTAAAAGTACTCTCATTATAATCTGTTTAGACAACTCAGTTTGAGTTGTTGTCGTGGTATTTGTGTTATTTTGCTGGATTCATGACTTAAAAAATCTTGATCTAAAGCTCAGTCTTTTCATTACTTTTCTAGTAAAGAGTTTCCCCAAGAAAATGTCTTATCAGTGCAGTTCCTTCCAATTTAAACAAAAGACTTCCTCAAGGCTAATTTACATTTCATTGTATTTTATTGTGTTAAGAACACATGAGACCTACCCCTTCTTAAGAAATTGTTAAGTGTATAGTGCATTATTATTGGTACAATGTTGCACAGTAGATCTCTAGAGCTTATTATTTTCCCTGACTGAAACTTCATTCCTGCTGATGAGCAACACCATTCTCTCTTCCCCAGGCCCTGGCTACTGCCCTTTCACTGAGTTCATAAATTTGACTATTTTGGACATCTCATATATGTGGAATTATACAATGTTTGTCTTTCTGTGACTAGTTTATTTCACTTAGCATATTATTTCCAAAGTTCTGCACTGTAGCAAATCACAGAACTCAAAGTGGATTTAAGACTTACATGTAAGGTCCCAAACTGTGAAAGTTCTAGAAGAACCATAGGGGAAAACTTCATGGAAATGTTCTCGGGGATGATTTTATGCATATGACACCAAAAGCATAGGCAACAAAACAATAACAGACAAGTGAAATGACATTAAACTAAAATCTTCTACACAGCAAAAGAAACAATCAATAGAGTGAAAGAGCAACTAATAGAATGGGAAAATATTGCAAACCATATGTCTGATAGGAGGTTATAATCCAAAGTACATAAGGAAATTCGACAACTCAATGGTAATAAATAAATAATAAATAAATAAAATACCTGATTTTAAAATGGGCTAAGGAGAATAGACACTTCTCCACAGAAAACGTAAAACTGGCCAACAAGTATGTGAAAAGATGCTCAACATCACTAATCATTAGGGAAATGTAAATCAAAACCATAATGAGATCTCACCTTACACATACTCCAATGGCCATTATAAATAAAACTGAAGCAAAACAAGACAAAAAATCAGAAAATAATATGTGTGCACAAGGACATGGAGAAATTGGGACCCTCGTACATGGTTGGTGAGAATGCAAAATGGTGCAACCACTAGGGAAGACGGTATGGAGATTCCTCAAAAAATTAAAATAGAACTACCATATGATCCAGCAATCCTACTTCTGGTTCAGTTCACTAGAATTGAAATCAGGTTTTGAAGAGATATTAGCACTCTTATGTTCATTGCAGCACTATTCATAATAGCCAAGATGGGAAAATAACCAAAATGTTCTTAAACTGTCACATTAATCATTTTAAATGTTTATTTGAGCAAATAGCAATTTACAAATTGGACAGCACCCAGTTGTGGTGCTAGTTGGGGAGGGGAGGAAAGGTTTCAAAGAAAGGGCTTTACAAGGTGAGTGGGAAAGCAAAGAAAATACTTGTTTACAGTTATGTAGTTGCCTTATTTGGATTACCGAGTGGAAATTTCTACTTATGCAGTTTGAGGTTAGTTAGTAGTTTCTGATTGATTAAGTTTAAATTTTATTTCTCTCTAAGTTAGTTATAAGAAAGGCATTCAAGTCAGATTTAGGTTGCTTATATTGAATCTCAGGGCACTAAAGCTGCCTCTGGTGAATTGCCTCCTATTTAATTATTTTAGCAATGTTTATTGACAGATAAATGAATAAACAAAGTGTGATATATCCACACAGTGGAATCCTATTCAGCCTTTTAAATAAACAAGGGCAAATGTTTATTTCTTCATTGAAATGTTAAAATTATCTATGATGCCAAAATGAAAACCTCTATAGTTTTGATAATGCTAATATTAAAGAACATCTCCAAGAATCGATGGAAGATCTTGTGTAAAGAGGT
>NW_016823927.1:0-1660 GCF_001698545.2 Rhinopithecus bieti | reverse complement strand
GAGACAGTGCCTCACGTCATTGCCCAGGCTGGAGTGCAGTGGTGCAATTGCAGCTCACTGGAGCCTCAACCTCTTGGGCCCAAGAATTTTCCCATCTTCACCTCCTGAGTAGCTGGGACTACAGGCACACACCACCACACCTAGCTAATTTTTTTTAAATTTTATTTTACTTTTTCAGACAGAGTCTCACTCTGTTGCCAGGGTCGGAGTGCAGAGGTACAATCTTGGGTGACTGCAACCACCGCCTTCTGGGTTCAAGTGATTTTTCCACATCAACCCCCTAAGTATGTGGGTCTACAGGCTCGCGCCACCACGCCTATCTAATTTTTGTATTTTTTGTAGAGACAGGGTTTCACCATGTTGGCCAGGGTGGTCTCAAACTCCTGGGCTCAAGCAATCCACTCCCTTGGCCTCTCAAAGTGCCAGATTTGCAGGCATGAGCCCCTGAGCCTAGTGACTTTTTTTTTATGTGATGTGGATTTTCCTGTATTTTAAAAGTTTTACACATTGAACATATATTATATATTATTCTAGTATGTTATTCATTATATGACATACATTACTATGATTAGTAAAAGTGAACACTATTTTAAAATAACACGTGGTCATTATGAGATACTTCAGAAAACAGAAATGTATGAACAAGAAAATTTTGAAATCACCCATAAAAATGCTCATGTCATTACAAAGGGGAAAAGGATACAAAATTATATATATAATTTCATTTTTATTAAAAAGTATTTATGTAGCCGAGCACAGTGGCTCAAGCCTGTCAACCCAGCACTTTGGGAGGCTGAGGTCAGGAGTTCGAGACCAGGCACATTGCCTGAGGTCAGGAGTTCGAGACCAGCCTGGCTAACATGGTGAAACCCCGTATCCACTAAAAATACAAAAATTGGTCCGGGCACAGTGGCTCACACCTATAATCCTAACACTTTGGGAGGCCGAAGCAGGCAGATCACCTGAGGTCGGGAGTTCGAGACCAGCCTGACCAACATGGAGAAATCCCGTCTCTACTAAAAATACAAAATTAGCCAGGTGTAGTGGCACATGCCTGTAATCCCAGCTGCTCTGGAGGCTGAGGCAGGAGAATCACTTGAACCTAGGAGGTGGAGGTTTCAGTGAGCCGAGATTGCACCATTGCAGTCCAGCCTGGGCAAGAAGAGTGAAACTCCGTCTCAAAAAAGAAAAAAAATACAAAAATATAAAAATTAGCCAGGCGTAGTGGCACACATTTGTAGTCCCGGCTACTCAGGAGGCTGAGACAGGAGAATTGCTTGAACCTGGGAGGTGGAGGTTGCAGTAGCAGAGATCACGCCACTGCACCCTAGCATGGGCGACAGAGCAAGACTCCGTCTCAAAAAAAAAAATTTTATGTAAGACAGGGAGCGTTGGCTCATGCCTGTAATCCCAGCACTTCAGGAGGCTGAGGTGGGTGGATCACCTGAGGTCAGGAGTTCCAGACCAGCCTGAACAACATAGTGAAATGCCATCTCTACTAAAAATACAAAACTTAGCCAGGCATGGTGGCATGCACCTGTAATCCCAGCTACTTACAAGGCAGAGGCAGGAGAATCGCTTGAACCCGGGAGGTGGAGGTTGCAGTGAGCCGAGATTGTGCCACTGCACTCCAGCCTGGGGACAGAGCAAGACTCTTTTT
>NW_016823926.1:13766-17645 GCF_001698545.2 Rhinopithecus bieti | reverse complement strand
TTTCTCTGTTGCCCAGGCTGTAGGGCAGTCGCACAATCTCAGCTCACTGCAAGCTCCGCCTCCCAGGTTCATACCATTCTCCTGCCTCAGCCTCCCGAGTAGCTGGGACTACAGGCGCCCGCCACCTCGCCCGGCTAGTCTTTTGTATTTTTTAGTAGAGATGGGGTTTCACCGTGTTAGCCAGGATGGTCTCGATCTCCTGACCTCGAGATCCGCCCGCCTTGGCCTCCCAAAGTGCTGGGATTACAGGCGTGAGCCACTGCTCCCAGCCTATTTGGCTTCTTCTTTTAATAGGAGCTCGTTTCTTCTTCATGATGGTCATCTGTCCTGACAGATAGCCCTTTAACTTGCTTATGAATTTTAGAAAATTCTTTGGATCATGTTGTGTTTGCATATGTATTTGTTCTTTGTCATTGCTATGCCATGTTTATTTTAGTTTACCTCCCTCTCTCTTTCTGTCTCTGTCTAGTCAGACAATCGTGAGGATTAATTTCTGAAAAGCTAGCAAAGGCTAATATTCTTTTTTAATCCCTTTCACTACCTCTGTCTTCTACAAAGATTTAACTCTGAGGGGGTTATGTAATTAACAGTCACCAATTTTGTTTGTTTTTACCCCTCTACAAGGAAATAGACTAAATAGCCAAGTTGCAAGATACCACTACTTCTTTTAAGAATGATGGGTTTCCCAGGTGATACTTGAAAGAAGAGATAATGACCACCTATCTCCTTCATCCTGGTCACACAGAAAGGTAGGTGAGTAGCAGCTCCTCCAGGATACATATCTACATTTGCACTATTATGTGACTCATTCTATCTGCTTCTTCAAAACATTGCTTCTTATTATGTTTGCCTATGTGATGATAGTCAACTCACAAAAATAGCTGCTATTCAATGATGAGTACAAAATGAAAAACTTGGAAGATCAGGAAAATGCTTTCTTCCTTGGGGATCTTACAAGCTATTTAGCAGTTATTTATTGAACATCTACTATATGCAAGGCTTAGCACAGGGCCTTAGAAATGAATAACACTCACCTTGTCCTCGTGAAGCTCGGTATAGCAGAATGAAAGCTAGTCAGAACCTTCTTCTTAGTGTACTTCCTGACTGTGGAGGCAACTTATGACCCTTCTCTTGACTACCCACAAAGATATTGTTATTGCATTTATAAATCATTAAAACTGTAGAATCAGAAGGGGACTTCTCAGGAACAGATATAGGTACACAGATTGACTCTTTCATCATGATAGTTGTGGCAACAAGGAGCTGCAAATAACATGTTTGCTAGCATGGTCAGCTCAAATCTCAGTGCTTCATGGGAATAGATTTTTCCACAGCTTGATAATACAAAGTTGGGCAGTAACCCTAAGATCCCTACAATATCAACTCTAGGAAAGCACCTCACTCTTGAACATGTCATACATCTAATAGAGAGTTATGAGTATATTTACATAAAGCTACATACCTTTTTTTGAAATTTTCTTGTGTATGAATGAACCATGGAATATACTTTCTAATAATTTCAGATTAAATAAGATTTCCAGTTTCTTCTCGATTTTAACTGATTTTTTTACCTATCCAATAACCTTGACTCAGATGATTTATTCACACAGTAAACAAATTTTCCAAGGCATTCTTAATTTCAAACATTCTCTTTCATTATCTTTCTAAGCCTTCAGAATATTCCAAAACTTCTAATTTTTTTTCTTTTGTTTTATCTGTTTATTTTCTTGACACACCCTTAGGAGGTCCTAATGTCATGTGTCCTGAAATTCTAATTTTTTTATATCTAAGTTACACCTCCTAGATTGCATCCAGCACCAAGAAACAACACAAAACCCTCATGTGTCCGAACTTATGGCCTGATTTGGAGTTTGGAAAAATACAGCCACTATACTACTAAAGTAATCTTTAAGGAATGGAAAAATTCCCAAAGCTGAGGAGTGGGAAGAATAATAAGAACCTCCACAAACCTTTGTTAGGCCACAATTTGCTTCTGGACCATAGTTTAATGATCTGACTTCTAGAGAGAAAACATTTTTTGAACCACCTAAAATTATAAAATGTCAAGTGGTTATTAGTGTAATGATTAACATTTTAATTTTAATGTTCTCAAAATGACTTATTATTTTATTTTGGAGTGAGGTAGAAAGGGATGGCTCTTCTAATTCAAGTGTTTTTTTGTTTGTATGTTTCTGTCAAGTTTGTAAACTGTACCTATGTCTTTTCATTTAATTGGATCAGGAAAGTCTCCTCATGGTGAAAGTCTGATGTATTTCAAGTAGTTAGGAATTCATGTTTATTCTAAATTGTGGTCTTTTAAGATTTATGATCTTATTTTGTTTTGCATAAAAGGTCAAAAAGAGGAAATAGTCATACTTAATCTGTAAATCATGGATAAGATCTATATAAAAACATTTTGCTACTTAATAAAATTTAGATAATAGTTATTAAATTCACTGTTCATCTGTGGTTCTCTTTTTAAAAATGGTCTTATTTATAATTTATATAAATACAATTCAAAATTATACATATAACTCAGCTATTATTCTTTAAAACTGAATCTTTTTTATTTTTTATTATTATTATACTTTAAGTTCTAGGGTACATGTGCATAACGTGCAGGTTTGTTTATGTATCCTTGTGCCATGTTGGTGTGCTGCACCCATCAACTCGTCAGCACCCATCAACTCGTCATTTACATCAGGTATTACTTACGGTTGCAAAATGAGTTTTCTTAGGCCTGTGGAATATTCTCAGGGTCAATATGTATAAAAGACTAAAAAAGTGCTACATCTCGGATTAGCACAATTATTGAATAATTGGCACAATTATCTCAGCCTGTGAGATCCAAATATCTTTGTGCCCTAATTATAATACTTAACTTTAAATGGGTAAAAGGTGTTTCAGTGGTTGATTTATCAAGTTCTCATCATAGGTTTGCCTTCTGCTCATTGAATCTATTTTACCCAAGGCTATGGACTCCTTTCGGCATTTCTGCCTCAGCAACAGAGGATAAAAGCCATGTTGTGATGAATAAGTCACAAAATAAAAAATACAGACATGGACTACAGGCCTCCAAAGAAGAATTGAGCGTGCTGAGGATCTGTGCCAGACATTGGACATTTTTGAGGTGTTAAGAGGTGGGTACTTTAGTGGTTGTTGTTGTGTAAGTGTGTGTGTGTGTGCGCGCGCACGTGCGCGCGTGTGCTTGAAAAGATAAACTATAGTGAGATGATCTGTGTAATATGAAAAGTTAAGGCATTTTATTTGTAAGAAAGTGAATCTTTCTTCCAGATAGATTGAGACATCAAAGCAGTGGTGAAAATCTGAACAACACAGCTAATAAAATTATCTTCTTAGGTTGAAAATATGTAGGCTTTTGGAGTTAACAGGAAATCATCATAGAAAGGGGTGAGAGGAAAGGGAATATCACTTATTGAACTTTACAAATCAAGTACCAAGAGCTTTACATGTATTATCCCATTTCATCCTCATAGCAATCCTATGATGTAGGTATTATCATCTCCATTTTACAAATAAAAAAACTATCTTAAGCAGGTTATTTGACTTGCCTAAGATCATATAGCTATTAAATTTAGGGTTTTGTTTTATATCCAGATCTCTCTGACTTCTAACACTGTGCTTAGAAAGAACTAAATGTCTAAGAGAAAAACGTGAATATATCATTTCATGCTTTTCTTATGAAGAATTCTACCTCCATTTCATTGTGCCCCTACTTTAGTTTTTGGAGGAAAGTTTTTCACGTGATATATTCAGAAAATACTTCACAACCACTATTTATGCAACTTAAAAAAAATTGCACTAGAGAAACAAGCAATGATTCTCAGGAATAAAGCATCTATGATTCTTTTTTTTTTT
>NW_016823926.1:5294-13730 GCF_001698545.2 Rhinopithecus bieti | reverse complement strand
AAAAAAAAAAAAAAAAAAAAAAAAAAAAAGAGGAAGAAAAAAAGTATTTATATAGTTTCAAAGAAAGGTTGAGATATGTTTATTTTTTATAAAATATGTAAGTTAAGTTACAATCTTTAGAACTTCTTCCACATGGCATTTATTAATTCGCAGTCACATCTTTAGTAATATTTTTCAGAATTCATTAAGTATGGCAAAATCATAAGCCATTATGGTATACTGGAAAGATCACTTCACTTGAGATCAGAGAATCTAATATAGGTTTAAATCTCAGCTCTCTTGTTTACCGTGTAAAGTTTGGCTATTAATTTACTCTCTCGGAACCTCAATTTTCTCATCTGTAATACGAGAATAATCCTTACCTCATGTATTTGTTGTGAAAATAACTTGAAATAAAAAATAGGAAAGTACTTTGTAGGCAATAACATTCTATCATAATGTGAGGAGAAATGGAATAAAATGAACACTAAAATAATATTTACCATATGCTAGTCACTAACTTATTTTCTATTTGTTGCTCCAGCAAGACCAATATCTGTATATCCCTAAGGAAAAACTAACATGACCTCCAGCCTTGGTTCACATTTTCTGGTTGTCCTACCTATTGCCCCAGTAGCCATGCAATGGTTTACAGTCTACTGGCAGGAAGGTAAAATGTGTGAAAGAATTGCCTTCTAGGTCATTCTCTTTGTGAAAGTAATCTCCCACCAAGGAGAAGCCTGCTTGACAGTTCATATTAAAATCTTGGTTCAAAGCAGTGAATGAAAAGTTGGAGATGAACAGTAGTTTCCTAACAAAGCCCAACAAGACCATTTAGGTAAGACATTGTAGTAGAGTAGAAAATACATTGAATGGGAAGAAAGGGGACCAGAGGTCCAATCCTGATTTTACCACTGCCTGATTGTATAACCTAAAAAAGGTTTCTTTTTCCTCTTGGCCTCACTGTCCCCTTTTATACAGTAATGTGGGATGGACTAGATTATCTCTAAGGTCTATTCCAACACTGATATTCTAATATCCTATTCTTAATTTTAAAGATTTAAATTATATATTTAAGTTTTAGGATGCTATTTTATATCTCAAAAGGAAAAAGAAAAAATGCACAAATGATTTCTCTGTTGTGAATTATAATAAACATTCACTTACATTAATAACTTTATTGGAGGTAGAATTAGCATAATCCTTTACATTTTCAAAGTATTTTAAAGATCCATCATCTCATTTGAGTCTCATAATAATGACAATATTTTATTATTTACCTTTACATGGTAAATTAAGTAATTGAGCCTCAAGGAGGTTAAAGGTTTGCACAAAGTCACATAGCCAGTACATGATGGATCCAGAAATCCAGCTGTGGTCTATTTCTAAGTCCAGTTTTTTTTTTCCCACTATCTCAAGCTGTAGATTATTTTATCCAGGCTTAGAATAAGTGGATCTCATCTGGAAAATGGATTAAAAAGGGAAGAGTCACTGTTATTTATGTATGCTAAAAGTATAAACAGGTAAGAATACTTAAGAACAAGGACAATGTTTTATATTCTTTTAAAAAATTCTTCAGATTTGAGACTGAAGCTCTGAACAAGATGCAAGCAAATGTACAAATAAAATATTAATGTATCTTTCAGAGCTCTAGACATTATGAAAGATTAAAGAAATAGTATTTGTAAAGCACTATAATATCATTTGAAGAACGTGGTTATTTAAATATAATATTTGGAGCTGTAACCCTCAGGCATACAACAGAAAGAGAAAGAATAAATAACGGGATATAAGAAGATGTCAAATTATCTATGGATTGTCTATCACAGTCCTTGTGTTAGTATAGACTTTTTAGAGACTGCTGAAGAAGTGTACCTCACACTTCTTTCACTAACCTCCAACCAAAAATAATTGCAAACTTTAAGGGGTTTAAAGTGAGTTATCTCTGTCAATGAGGGTAGTGACTGCTTGTTATTGATGTCATAGCAACACCAAAAGCATCACCTGCTGCCTAAAGATACATTGGCCCCTGAATAACCCACAGCAATGCCCAGGTAGTATACCATAGGCCTTGGGTGAGACTGAGACATGCTAGCTTCAGGTGAGATCCAGCACATTTGCTGTGGTAGCTACAGTTAGAGACTCCTCCTACTTGAGAAAAGCAGAGGAAAAACTAAAGGGGACTTTGTCTTGCACCTTGCACTTTGTCTACACTTTGTCTTGCACTTTGTCTACACAGGAAGGTAGAGTACCAAGTGGGCTCTTGGGGTCTCTGATTTCAGACCATGGCTCTTAGACAGCATTTCTGGATATGCCTTGGGCCAAAAGGGAGCCCACTGCCCTAAAGGGTGAGTCTCAAGCCTGGCAACATTCACCACATGCTAAAGACCCATTGGACATTAAGTGAACATCAGTGGTAGCTTGAAAATACTTCCAGTGGGCCTGTGGTGGTGGTGGTGATGGGCTGAGGTTCTGCTTCCTGTGGAGAGGATATGGAAAGCATCTCATTGTTTGAGCACCAACCCAGCCATAGTACAATAGCACAGGTAGATTTCTAAGGTTTTTGACTCTAGTCTTTGGTGGCTTGACAGTATTTCTGGAACTGCCTTGGTCCTGGCAAAACTTGCTGCCCTGAAAGGAGAGATGCAACCCTGGCTGGCTTCATGACCTTCAGACTGTAGTGCCCTCGGGCCTTGACTGAAAATAGGTTGTAGCCAGACAGTGGTTACAATGGGCCTTGGGTGAAACCCAGTGTTGTGCTGGCCTCAGGTCTGACCCAGCACATACCCAGTGGTGGTACTCAGAGGGCTGCTTAAGTCACCCCACACCTAGCTCCAAGCAGCTCAGCAAAGAGAGATATTCTGTTTGTTTGGGAAAAGTAAGGGAAGAAAACAAGCATTTCTGCCTTAATACATAAAATTCTTCCACATCTTATCCAAGACCACCAAAGTGATACCTTTATGAGTTTGCAGGAACCACAGTATTGTTGGGCTTGGGTTGCCCTCTAATGCAGATACAGCTAAGATCACAACACCCAAGTCCTTTCAAATACCCAGGAAGCCTTCTCAAGATGGATTGAGTACAAACAAACCCAGATTGTGAAGACTACAATAAATACATGACTTTTCAATGCCCAGACACCAAAGAACATCTGCAAGCATCAAGACCATATAGGAAAACATGACTTCACCAAACTAAATAAGGCACCAGGAGCCAATCCCAGAGAAACAGAGATATGTGACCTTTCAGATAGAGAATTCAAGATAGCTGTTTTGAGGAAACAGAAATTCAAGATATCACAGAGAAGGAATTCAAAGTTCTATCAGATAAATTTAATAAAAGATTGAAATAATTAAAAGAATCATGTAGAAATTCTGGAACTGAAAATGCAATTGGCATACTGAAGAATGCACCAAAGTCTTTTAATTGAATTAATCAAGCAGAAGAACAAATTAGTGGGGTTAAAGTCAGGCTATTTGAAAATTTACAGTCCGAGGAGGCAAAAAAAAAAAGGAATAAAAAACAATGAAGCACACTTAGAATACCTAGAAAACGGCCTTGTAAGAGCAAATCTAAGAGTTATTGATCTTAAAGAGGAGGTAGAGAAGGAGATTATTCAAAAGAATAATAACACAGAACTCACCAAACCTGGAGAAAAATATCAATATCTAAGTACAAGAAGGTTACAGAACCCCAAGCAGATTTAACCCAAAGAAGCCTACCCCAAGGCACTTAATAATCAAACTCCCAAAGGTCAAGGGTAAAGAAAGGATCCTAAAAGCATCAAGAGAAAAGAAACAAACAATATACAGTGGCACTTCAATACACCTGGCAGCAGACTTTTCAGTGGACACCTTGCAAGCAGCAAAAGAGTGACATGACATACATAAAGGGCTTTGGGGGAAAAAAAGAAACAGTTAACCAAAGGAAAATATTCTTCAAACATAATGAGGAAATAAAGATTTTCCCAGAAAAACAAAAGCTGAGGAATTTTACCAACACCAGAGTTACCCTACATGAAATGCTAAAGGAAGTACTTCAATCAGAAAGAAGGGATGATAGTGAGCAATAAGAAATCATCTGGAGGCCGGGCGCGGTGGCTCACGCCTGCAATCCCAGCCCTTTGGGAGGCTGAGGCGGGCAGATCACGAGGCCAGATCGAGACCATCCTGGCGAACATGGTGAAACCCCATCTCTACTAAAAATACAAAAAAATTAGCCGGGGTGTGGTGGCGGGCGCCACTAGTCCCAGCTACTCAGGAGGCTGAGGCAGGAGAATGGCATGAACCCGGGGGGCGGAGCTTGCAGTGAGTGGAGATCCTGCCACTGCACTCCAGCCTGGGCGACAGAAAAAATAAATAAATAAATAAATAAATAAATAAATAAATAAATAAATAAATCATCTGACCTTACAAAACTCACTGGAGTTTGTAAGCACACAGGAAAATTCAAAATATTATAACACTATAACTCTGGCTTGTAAACACCCCTATCTTAAATAGAAAGACTTAAAGATGAACCAATCAAAATAACTACAGCTTTTCAAGTCAAAGACAGCACTGTGAGATATAAATAGAAATTAAAAGACTGACAAGACTGGAGATTAATTTAAAGTGTAAAGTGTTTATTGGTTTACTTTTTTCTTGTTTGTTTAGGTAAACAGTGTTAAGATGTTATCACCCTGAAAATAATGGGTTATAAAATAGTATTTGCAAGCCTCATGGTAACCTCAAATCAAAAAAATAAACAACAGATACAAAAAAAGGTAAGAAATTAAAGCATACCACCAGACAAAATTACCTGCACTAAAAGGAAGACAAGAAGGAAGGAAAGAAAGAAGACTACAAAACAACCAGGAAACACCTAACAAAATGGCAGGAGTAAGTCTTTACTTATCATTGAATGTTAGTAATTATTCAGTGTTACTAATAACATCAAATGTAAATGGACTAAACTCTACAATCAAAAGACATAGAGTGGCTGAATGGATTTTAAAAGGACCCAGTGATCTGTTGCCTATGAGAAACAGACTTCTCTTGTAAAGACACAGATAGACTGAAGATAAAGGGATGGAAAAAGATATTCTACGATATTTGAAACAAAGAAAGAACAGGAGTTGCTATACTTACATCAGATAGATTTCAACACACACAAAAAAAAATCTATAGGAAGAGGCAATGGCCATAATTATATTATGATAAAGTGGTCAATTCAGCAGGAGATATAGCAATTGTAAATGTATATGCACTTAACATTTGATCACCCAGATATATAAAGCACATATTATTAGAGCATAAGAAAGAGATAAAGCTCAATACAATAATGCCTGGAGACTTCAAACACCCCCCACCCCCACCAACCTTCAGCATTGGATATATCTTTGAGACCAATAAAAATATATCAACAAACACCAGACTTAATCTGCACTATAGATCAAATAAACGTAAGAGATATTTACAGAACATTTCATTCAACAGCTTCAGAATACACATTATTTTCCTCAGCACATGGGTCATTCTCAAGGATAGACCATATGTTAGGTCAAGAAACAAGTCTTAAAGCATTCAACAAAATAGAAATAATATCAAGCATCTTCTCTGGCAAAACAGAATAAAACTAGGAATCAATAATAACAATAATTTTAAAATGTTGCTATTGTGTCATCGATGCAAAGAGACAAACAAAAACTATAATACAAGAAAATTCACAGCCTATTACACTGGGACAGACTGAGACGTTTAGTTAATGGCAAGAACACAGTAAACACAAGCACCTGAAGATGTGCCAGTCAAGTAAAATGGTATATGGATTATACAGTGAATTTTCTAAGCCCATCTGAGGACTTTGTACCTTTTCAAAAATGTCCTATATTCCCCTCCAATTTACAGAATATCTGTCTTGTCTACTTACTTCATGGCTTTTCAATATGAAAAGTTTACAAAATCTATTTATACCTTATTTACCTTTTGTTTAATATACTATGGGGAAAAGATGGAGACAAATATAATTTTCTGACTTATAAAATAATTATTACAGGCACATTTACTGTTTCATTCGAGAAACATCTCAGTTTCACAGGTTGATTATTCAGCAGCTGTGTGGTTTTTTAAAACATTCTTTGATTTTGAGAAAACTAAGATATCTCTTTTCAGGCAGATTTTGATTCATAACAATGCTGTGGTTATGTGAATTACAGTGAATTTTACTGTGATAATTCATGCAAGCTCGCATCACAGTGTGGCTTCTCTTCAGGCAGCGCCTCATCACCATGCTCTTCCAATGTCAGGTCCCTGGCTGACTGAGGCTGTGAGCCAGTGGAGGATATGGGGCCCAACAGGATGAAGGGCAATGGTTTGCTGGTCCCTTGGGCCTGGAGAAACTGGGCTCTAGATATGGGGTTAGTAGAGAACAAGGTAGGTGCTACATGGACACTGTCTGGACTGTGTCCTGCAGTGGTGATCCTTTTAATTGATGCTGAAAAAGCATTTGATAAAATTTAACATCCTTTCTTTTTTAATTTTATTTTAAGTTCTGGGATACATGTGCTTAACGTGCAGGTTTGTTCCATAGGTATACATTTGCCATGGTGGTTTGCTGGACCTATCAACCCGTCATCTAGGTTTTAAGCACCGCATGCATTAGGTATTTGTCCTAATGCTCTCCATCCCCTTGCCCCACAACCCCCGAAATGTCCCAGTGTGTAATGTTCCCCTCCCTGTGTCCATGTGTTCTCATTGTTCAACTCCCACTTATGAGTGGGAACACGCAGTGTTTGGTTTTGTTTCCAGCCTCATCCATATCCCCGCAAAGGACATGAACTCATCCTTTTTATGACTGCATAGTATTTCATGGTGTGTAAGTGCAATATATGCAATAAACATACGTGTACATGTGTCTTGATAGTAGAATGATTTATAATTTTTTGGGTATATACCCAGTAATGGGATTGCTGGGTCACATGGTATTTCTGGTTCTAGATGCTTGAGGAATTGCTACACTGTCTAACACAATGATTGAACTGATTTGCACTACCACCAAAAGTGTAAAAGCATTCCAATTTCTCTGCATCCTCTCCAGCATCTGTTGTTTCCAGACTTTTTAATAATCTCTATTCTAACTAGTGTGAGATGGTGTCGCATTGTGGTTTTGATTTGCATTTCTCTGATGACCAGTGATGATGAGCTTTTTTTCATGTTTGTTGGCTACATAAATGTCTTCTTTTGAGAAGTGTCTGTTCGTATCCTTCACCCAATTGTTGATGGGATTGTTTGTTTTTTCTTGTAAATTTGTTTAAGTTCCTTGTCAATTCTGGATATTAGACCTTTGTCAGACTGATAGATTGCAAACATTTTCTCCCATTCTGTAGGTTGCCTGTTCACTCTGAGATAGTTTCTTTTGCTGTGCAGAAGCTCTTTAATTTAATTAGATGCCATTTGACAATTTTGGCTTCTATTGCCATTGCTTTTTGTGTTTTAACCATGAAGTCTTTGCCTATGTCTATGTCTTGAATGGTATTGCCTAGGCTTTCTTCTAAGGTTTTTATGGTTTTAGCTTTTAAATTTCAGTCTTTAATCCATCTTGAGTTAATTTTTGTATAACGTGTAAGGAAGTGCTCCAGTTTCTGTTTTCTGCATATGTCAAGCCAGTTTTCCCAACACCATTTATTAAACAGGGAATCCTTTCCCCATTGCTTGTTTTGTCAGGTTTGTCAAAGATCAGATGGTTGTAGATGTGTGGTGTTATTTCTGAGTCCTGTGTTCGGTTCTATTGGTCTATATATCTGATTTGGTACCAGTATTATGCTGTTTTGGTTACTGTAGCCTTGTAGCGTAGTTTGAAGTCAGGTAGCATAATGCCTCCAGCTTTGTTCTTTTTACTTAGGATTGTCTTGGCTATATAGGCTCTTTTTTGGTTCCATATTAAATTTAAAGTAGTTTTTTTCTAGTTCTGTGAGGAAAGTCAATGGTAGCTTGATGGAAATAGAATTGAATCTATAAATTACTTTGGACAGTATGGTCATTTTCATGATATTAATTCTTCCTATCCATATGCATGGAATGTTTTCCCATTTGTGTCCTCTCTTATTTCCTTGGGCAGTGGCTTGTAGTTCTCCTTGAAGAGGTCCTTCAGGTCCCTTCTAAGTTGTTAAGCTGTATTTCTAGGTATTTTATTCTCGTTGTAGCAGTTGTGAATGGGAGTTAAATTATGATTTGCTTCTCTATCTATTATTGATATATAGGAATGCTTGTGATTTTTGCACATTGATCTTGTATCTTGAGACTTTGCTGAAGATGCTTATCAACTTAAGGAGTTTTGGGGCTGAGATGATGAGGTTTTCTAAATATAAAATCATGTCATCTGCGAACAGAGACAATTTGACTTCCTCTCTTCCTATTTGAATACCCTTTATTTCTTTCTCTTGCCTGATTGCCCTAGCCAGAGCTTCTGATACTATGT
>NW_016823926.1:0-2649 GCF_001698545.2 Rhinopithecus bieti | reverse complement strand
AAGTCAAACTATTCTTGTTTGCAGATGATATAATTTTATACTTCACAAAACCTAGAGACTTTACCAAAAATCTATTAGAACTGATAAACAAATTCAATAAATTTGCAGAACACAAAGTTAACATTAAAAATCAGTAGCATTTCTATATGCCCACATAGAATAATCTGAAAAAGAAATCATGAAGGTAATCCCATTTACAATAGCTACAAATGAAATAAAATATGTAGAATTAAGTAACTTAACCAAAGAAGTGAAATTTTTTTAAATTAAAATTATAAAACATGGATGCAAGAAATTAAAAAGAACTCCAAAATCTGGACAGGTATTCTCTGTTTGTGGATGGGAAGAATCCATATATTAAAGTGTCCATTCTACACAAAGCAATCTATAGATTTAATGCAATCCCTATCCAAATACCATTGATACTTTTACAGAAATAGAAAAAAGCATTCTAAATTTTACGACGAACCATAACAGACCCAGAATAGCCAAAGATATCCTGGGCAAAAAGAACAAAACTGGAGTAATCACATTACCTTATTTCAAATTATACTACAGAACTATAGTGATATGGTTTGGCTGTGTCCCCACACAAATCTTGTTTCAAATTGTAATCCCCATGTGTCAGGGAAGGGACCTGGTGGGTGGTAATTAGATCATTGGGGTGGATTTCCCCCATGCAATTCTCACGATAGTGAGTGAGTTCTTACAAGATCTGATGGCTTAAAAGTGTGACATTTACAACCTCACTCTCTCTCCTGTCCTGCCATTGTGAAGATGTGCATGCTTCCACCATTGCGAAGATGTGTGTGCTTTCCCGTCACCTTCCACCATGACTGTAACTTTTCTGAGGCTGCCCAGTCATGCTTCCTGCTAAGCCTGCAGAACTGTGAGTCAACTTAACCTTTTTTATTTGTAAATTACCCATTTTAAGTTATTTCTTTAGAGCAGCATGAAAAGTACTAATACTTATAGTAACCAAAATGACATGGTACTGGCACAAAACACACAAATAGACCAGTGGAACAGAATAGAGAACTCAGAGATAAGCCTGTTCACCTGCAGTGGACTCATTTTTGACAAAGTTGCCAAGAACACACTTTGGGAAAAGGACTGTCTCTTCAGTAAGTGGTGCTAAGAAAACCAGATATCCGTATGCAGAAGAATGAAACTAGATCCCTGTCTCTCACCATATACAAGTCAAATCCAAACATATTAAAGACTCAAATCTAAGACCTCAAATTGTGAAACTACTAAAAGCAAACACTGGGGAAATTCACCAGGACATTGGACTGGCTGAAGATTTCTTGAGTAATACACTATTAAGTGCTATTTATTACACTGGCAACCAACACAAAAATGGACAAATGTGATCACAAGTTTTGCACAGCAAAGAAAACAATCAACAAAATGCACAGACAACCTACAGAATTAGAGAAAATATTTGCAAACTAATCATATGACAAGGGATTAGTCATCAGAATACATAGGAGCTAAAACAAACAACTCTATAGGAAAAATATAATAAGCAGATTTTAAAATGGGTAAAAGTCCTGAATAGGCATTTCTCAAAAGAGGACATACACATGGAAAACAGGTGTATGAAAAGGTGCTCAATATCATTGATCATATGAGAAATGCACATCAAAACTGCAATAAAATAATATCTCACCTCAGTTAAAATGACTTTTATTCAAAAGACAGGCAATAACAAATACTGGCAAGAATGTGGAGAAAAGGGAAACCTCATACAGTGTTGGTGGTAATGTAAATTAGTACAACCACTATGAAAAACACTTTATTAGTCCCTCAAAAAAAGAAAATAGAACTACCATATGTTACAGCAATCCCACTGTTAGATATATACCCAAAAGAAAGTAAATCAGTATATCAAAAACACATCTACACTCCCATGTTTACTGTAGCCCTCTGCACAATACCCAAGATTTGGAAGCAATCAAAGTGTTGAAAAGATGACTGGATAAAGACAATGTAATACATATAAACAATTGAGAAATACTCATCCATAAAAGTAGAATGAGATTCTGTCATCTGCAACAACATGGATGGAACTGGGGTTATTATGTTAAGTAAAATAAGCCAGGCAGAAAGACAAACATCCCATGTTCTCACTTATTTGTGGGATCCAAAAATAAAAACAACAGAACTCGTGGGAATAGAGAGTAGAACAGCAGGTACAAGAGGCTGAGAATGGAAGATGGCCGAATAGGAACAGCTCCAGTCTCCAACTCCCAGCGCGAATGAACAGAAGACCGGTGATTTCTGCATTTTCAACTGAGGTACAGGGTTCATCTCACTAGGGAGTGCTGGACAATCGGTGCTGGTCAGCCTGACCAGGGAGAGCTGAAGCAGGGTGAGGCATCGCCTCACCTGGGAAGCGCAAGGGGGAAGGGAATCCCTTTTCCTAGCCAGGGGACTGAGACACACAACACCTGGAAAATCAGGTAACTCCCACCCCAATACTGTGCTTTAAGCAAACGGGCACACCAGGAAATTATATCCCACAACTGGCCGGGAGGGTCCCACGCCCACGGAGTGTCCCTCATTGCTAGTACAGAGACTGCGATCTAACTGCAAGGCAGCAGCCAGGCTGGGGGAGGGACGCTCGCCATTGCTGAGGCTTAAGTA
>NW_016823925.1:1851212-1854803 GCF_001698545.2 Rhinopithecus bieti | reverse complement strand
AAAAAATAAAATAAAATAAAATAAAATAAAACAATAAGCTCTGTCATGACACCTAGCCAGGGCCCTGGATAATAGAGATTCAGCACCTTCCACAAATGGCAGGCTATTCTAACTCAGCAAATAGAGCAGAAGACTTAAAATTAGGAGACAAAATTATTGAGTGTTAAAGTGCTTCTTTATAAGAGCTCTTAGTTCTCATTTGGCCCTATGTGAAGGTTCTGCTGTAAGGCAGACTTTAATAGAGACCAGCCAACCAATTCAATTAACAAACATTAGAAAAGTCAAAATAATGAAGATGTCCAGTTTGAGTAAGTGAAGGAAGAATGAAGAACATGGTTCTGCAACCTGGAAAGGAAGAAGCAGATACCCAATTCTAAGAGAGACAGTCCAGGAAGGGGAGCTAGTTCTCCTGATCACCAGTGACAGCTTTCTGTTCTTGGAGTCTTGGCGATGGGCTGATAGACCTTCAGGTCAAGAACTGCTTACACTATTGTGGTTGGATATCAGTAGCCTTCTCCTCTTTAATTCCTGGTGGTGACTTTTGGAGCCGCTGGCTCCCAGGATGCCATCTCTTGAAGTGGCTGGTTTTATTCTGATCCTCTTTCACTATCATTTCTCTGTTTCAAACTGTCATGTCAGTGAAGTGGAACAAAACAAAACAATTCCCCTTCCCTAGGCGCCAGATCAAATTGCCAGAAGGAAAAACCCAGGACAGGCCGGGCATGGTGGCTCACACCTGTAATCCCAGCAGTTTGGGAGGTCAAGGCAGGTGGATCACAAGGTCAGGAGATCGAGACCATTCTGGCTAACACTGTGAAACCACGTCTCTACTAACTAAAAATATGAAAAAGTAGCCAGGCATGGTGGTGGGCACCTGTAGTCCCAGCTACTCAGGAGGCTGGGGCAGGAGGAGCTTTCAGTGAGCCGAGATTGCGCCACTGCACTCCAGCCTGGGTGACAGAGCGAGACTCTTTGGCAAAATAAATAAATAAATAAAAGCCATGAGAAAGAACAAAATTGGATACACAAGTATCTGTTTACACAAAATACTAACTTCTCACTAGGCTTAAGTTAAAGAAGATGACAGTCCCTTAACACCTGCCAGCAACCCAGCAACCCACCTATCCACCCTGGGATGGAGATGGGACTCAGCATTACAACAGATCTTCTGAAGACACAACTCCACAAATCCTCCTGTTCTTCATTCTGCCAAGCTACATAACTGATCTAGCTGAGATTTCAAAGTGGTAGAATATGTATGCATATGCCATCTAGCTTTGGACATTCTCAGCTACTGTATTTCTTGGTTAAAGCTAATTTTAACATCCTGGTACATATACAATGATAATAATATTACATTATCTGATAGGCCTCATTGTATATCTAAGCTGAAGACACTGCTAAGAAAGAACCCTTGGGAGATGTTTCTTCCAAGTGTTATTAGAATAAATATTTTTCTGTAGCACTTGTGTTTGACTTTGTCTTGACACTGTGTATTATGTTGCTGATCATACTTTTCTTTCTGTGTAAAATTCAGAGCCTAGTTTAGATCTGGCTGATAGCTAGTATATAGGACTCTATGGAGTGAAATTTTCTGAAACTTCATACCTGGCACCAGTTTCTTTGAATGACTGCCTTACTTTGATTTTTCTATTTGACTTCTGAAAGGCAATGTAATATATTCTTAAGAGCTAAATTTTTGGAGCAGGACACATGCGGGGTTATACTGTGGCTTTACCATTGCTATCTGACCTTTTCATTTCTTCTCTAAGTCTCATTTTTCTTATCTGGGAAATTGTGATAAAAATAGTACCTGCTCCTGAAGATTATTATGGAAGCAATGCATATAAAGCATGTAGAACTTGCATATAGTGAATGTTCAAGAACTAGAGGATACCATGATTATTGTATTTATTTTAGCATTCTGTTCTTTATATATTTCTAAGTTGCCCTAAATTCTTTCTGGCAGTAAGTGAAAAGTGAATAAGTAAAGTAAAATAAGATATTTACATTTGCATAGCAGTTGCGTTGTGCGGGTTACTTTAAAACATTATTTCTTCTTATTGACAAAAAAAAAAAAAAATAGCCCTTTTTTCTTGTGACAGAAGTTCACTCAGAGAGGTGAAGTGGTTTTCCCAGGATTACACAATATGTGCGCAAAACACGAGTCCATGTCTTCTGATTCTAAGTCTGGTGAGCATTTCACTAGATTACATATTTTTGATAACATGAGACCATTACCGTCAATCATTTCCTAGTAAACATTATATAGCATCAGAATCTCAAAGTAGATTGAGAATATCCTACCAAACTGTATTTTTGCTTACTTCCTTCTTTTATAGACTTTTGATTATTTTCAAAAACTAATTACCATCTTTTTTTCTTTGCCAAATACATTCCTTACTAACTGACCCTCCCCTATCAATTTTAACTCTGCCTCCAAGCCCTCTCTGTAGCCCCTCATCCCTCACATGTAAATTTTCTAGCAATCTTTTGTGTAATCTACCTGTGGTGTCTCTCACTTGCCCAGCCTACCGTGTCCCACACATCATAACCAAATGCAGGATAGGATGCATTTCTTTTCTATTTAAACTGTTTCATTCACAATATAGCCTATGTGGGTCCTGTGTTAGCCTCCCTTTCAGTTCTCACATTCTCAGTCTGCCTTAAGGACCTACGTGATATAGCTACCTGCATACTATTAACAGTATTAAACTTTACCTGGGCCTTGTGCTCCCTGGAAAGAGGAACAATCACGGAACCACCTCACTCTTTTATGTTCTAACAGCAAAGACTTCCCTGTTCTTACATATGCTGAAATAAGACCCACTTCTATTCTTCCTCAATGATGCCTTTGTTGTATAAAACCTCAGTTTTTTTTTTCTCTCGTCTTTGAATCATGCCCCATTAATGAATGTCCTTCTTGTTGAAATCGCAGGAATAAAATCCTCTCCTTAATTGTCTGACATATTTAGTCTTTCATGCCATCTGATATAGTTTGGATCTATGTCCCCACCCAAATAGCATGTGAAATTGCAATTCCCAGTGTTGGAGGCGGGGCCCGGTGGGAGGTGATTGGATTATCGGGTGGTTTCTCATCGTTTAACACCGTCCCCTTTAGTGTAGCCATTGCGATAGTGAGTTCTCCTGAGATCTGCTTGTTTAAAGTGTGTGGCACCTCCCCTCTGCCTCTTGCTCCCGCTCCCATTGTGTGAGATGTGCCTGCCCTGGCATTGCCTTCCACCATGAGTAAAAGCTCCCTGAGGCCTCCCCAGAAACAGAAACCACTATGCTTCCCATATAGCCTGAAGAACCGTGAGCCTATTAAACCTCTTTTCTTTGTTTTTTTGTTTGTTTGTTTGTTTGTTTTAGTCTGAGATTAAAATAGAAATCCATTTTATTTATTATATAATTCCATTGTTCTTGCCATTTTTTTTTTTAATTATACTTTAAGTTCTAGGGTACATGTGCATAACGTGCAGGTTTGTTACATATGTATACTTATGCCATGTTGGTGTGCTGCACCCATCAACTCGTCAGCACCCATCAATTCATCATTTATATCATGTATAACTCCCCAATGCAATTCCT
>NW_016823925.1:1841681-1850959 GCF_001698545.2 Rhinopithecus bieti | reverse complement strand
AACACTATTCACAATAGCAAAGACTTGGAATCAACCCAAATGTCCATCTGTGACAGACTGGATTAAGAAAATGTGGCACATATACACCATGGAATACTATGCAGCCATAAAAAAGGATGAGTTTGTGTCCTTTGTAGGGACATGGATGCAGCTGGAAACCATCATTCTTAGCAAAGTATCACAAGAAGAGAAAACCAAACACTGCATGTTCTCACTCATAGGTGGGAACTGAACAATGAGATCACTTGGACTCAGGAAGGGGAACATCACACACTGGGGCCTATCATGGAGAGGGGGGAGGAGGGAGGGATTAAACCTCTTTTCTTTGTAAATTACCCAGTCTCAGGTATTTCTTGATAGTAATGCAAGAACAGACTAACTCATCATCAAACATATTTTCTACTCCGATCCAACAAGAAGCCTCAACTTTAGACAAGACAATCTTCTTTGTTCCCTGTTTCACCTTTGGGTATGTGGTCCTTAACCTTTTGTTGATATTCTAGCCCTCCTCCTCCTCCATGCCTTGAAAAGTTTTCTAATTTTGCGCCGTTCCTCATAACCCAGTTCAAACACCACCTCTCTCACTAAATCTTTCCTACTTATGTTATCTTTTGTTGACCTCCCCCGTTAAATTCCTGCAGTTTCTATGGTTCATATCTCCTTATTTATCACATTATTACAAATGTGTTGGGTGCTGAAATATGTATTTCAAACAAGATTTGCAATTATTTGTCTCATCCCATTTTTTGGTCTTTCATGCTTTTTCTACTCCCAAGTTCTCGTCGGGGACAAGCATAGGAGCTGACAGTTAATCAGTACTCAATAGATATTTGCAATTAATCCCTATCTGGGCTTTTCTCTAGAAAAACAAAACCTGACCTGACATTCCTTCTATTACCTACCTAATTAAATAAAAACACCAAGGAATCAGATAATATTGCTAGTGATATGCTTATGAAAGGTTTGTTTTTAGCTACGTAGTATATTTGTGGATACATTAATTATTTTAATTGAATTCTAATTGCTTTAGCATAGCTTCAAATAATATTGTTGCTCTTTAATTAAGGGTTTATTCTGGCTCTGTAACAGGACTTTCAGAATAATTTCTTGAATTAGGTAATAGAATGCTTTGGTATAAACAAATCAAGAAAAGGTAATAATATTACATGCAGTCTCTCTGCTAGGCATCCTCTGGTTTGGAGGAAGGAAGTGGACATTCTTTCATGTGACAAGTAACTTTAAAAGTTTTGTTTAACCTAGTTCTGTGAATTTAGCCTCTGGGATCTACAGAATTAGGGAGTGCTTTGTAAGACTGCACTTGGACCCTCATGATAGTGAACATGACAGAGATAGGCAACACATAGCAGGAAATCTTTGGTATGAGGCAAACAAGAGTGGCGAGGTGGAGGTTGCAGTGAGCCGAGATTGTGCCACTGCACTCCAGCCTGGCGGCAGAGCAACGTCTCAGAAAAACAAGAGTGGCCATAAAAACCGTCCCAATCCCAAATTCACAAGGAAGATAAGGTTCCTAGCTTGGGAAAGCCATCGAGACTAACATATAAGGTTTAATCTTTTTTTCACTCATGTGTTCATGAATACATACACACACACGCACACACTTTGCCTTCTTTGAAATGTACCTGGATTATGCCAATCTGTACAAGATTTAATATCAAACTTCAGTCTTATTCTCTCAGCATTAAAATAAAAAGTCTAATTACATTACTGGTTCTTGGTTTATATTCATAATTGAAACCCTACATGATCTGAGTTCCAGCAGTGATTCTCCTCTTTCCCTAGATTCTCAATTATCATAATCATCGTTATCCTCGTTATTTGCTAGGTGTGTGGTGACCTGTAGCATCCAGTCTCAGTGCTCCATTCTACATCCAAATGTGAATCAGTGACACTGAACCTAGAACACACAAGATCCTTTATGTATTTGCACAGCTTTGTCAGATCTCTGAAGGAAACAGTCAAAAGAAACAAAAAATATACTTCTTGCTTCTACTTTTTGTTTTATATATATGCAGGCATACAACCCCCATGCACTTATAAGCCAGAATTACAGTTTTGTTTAGGAGAGCCAACACTTTGCAACTTTTTCATTCTTACTTTTCTCCTACTTCTCATTTAAGATGCGTAACAAGTTCATCAAGGAGGTTAATATGTTAGTCTGTAAATATAAATTCAAAATAATAATTAACTTATTTTAAAATAACCAAGTGATGGCTAATCTTATGTGTCATCTTGGCTAGGCTATAGTGTCCAGTTGTTTGGTCACACACTAGTCCAGATGTTGCTGTGGAGGTACTTTTTAGATGTGAGATACACACACACACACACGCTTGGATGAAAGAAAGATGAAAGAATGTATGTCTTTTGAATACACTTTCCCCCTTCTTTATTTCAACCTTCCGTGGTCTGCTATACCCCCAAAACTCCAGGGAACATATAACCGGTCCCTTCATCATCACAGCAGGGAAGAAAAAGAGCAATGACAAAGTGTTGCACTGCTGAATGTCTACGATGCAAGCAGAGCACCTAGAATTGTGGCCTTGAGCCCACACAACTGTTTGACCAAGTGGCAGTCCTGCTCCTGGGGCCCAGGACACACTCCCTGGAGCTCTCTTACCAGCTTGCACTCAGCTGGCGGTGTAAATGTGTGCAGGACTTTGGGTAGCTCAACAAGAATATAGCCAGAAAATAGATGCCAGTCTACCGTTCATTCAGTCAACTCAACTTGCTATGAGTTATTTTTTCAATGTCCCCTCCCTGTGATTCCTTCTCCACACAGTAGCAGTAATGGCTTCTCTGTGAGCACCGCGCTCACCATCACACACTGTCTCTCCTTCTCTGTGTCTTGCCGTATTGACGCACTGTGAGGTGGCTGTGATTTTTGCTGTCTCACTGGTCAGTCTCACTAAAGGATCATGTAGTAGTTTTTATCTTCAGTTTTGGGCCTCAGCTACAATTCTGGGATAACATTTGGTATTCCACTGGACATCTTGTTACATATATGAATATGCTTTGGGCCTTACTGAAAAACATACTGAATTATAATTTTGATAAGCCCTAAATAGTTTATCATGAAAATGCTGTGCTATCTCTGACTAGAAGGAGAAACATCCTTTAGTTCTGATGTTGAGAGGTACTGTGATGTGCTAAGAAAAACAGAAACAGGTCTTTGAGCCCTAGGGCTTGACTCTGGTCAACACAAACCTACAGGAGTAGCATTAAGTGAAGATTTTGCAGCTTTCTCTCATCATTCTGGTCTAAAAATGTAAAAGAAGATTGCAGAGCGAGGAATGAATTAGCTGGTATTGCTGTCTACATTGATCTTACTCACCAGATAATTGCTTGGCACCTTCACTCTGCCTTAGTGAACATCACCTAAGGAGCAGTTTCTGGATGACTGGCTGTGTTCTTGTTTTTATGTTTCTTTGATATGGAGACAGCCAGCTATGCCACAATTAACATTTCATGCCATGACCAGTAAATAAATAGGGCAAGTAAGATGAGACAAAACAAGATACCACACAGCAAATGTGAATGTAATAGTGGGAGAAAAAAATGCCTTGCTATTTATTCTGGTCCTTAGTACCTCCATGAGAATGTATTGCCTTAGCAACACAACACATTAAGTCTTCTTTCTTACGTACTTAGTCAAGATAAAGTGTCATAATCAGTATCATGTATTGAAACTCACGAGAGGTATTAACAATAACATTGCATTTAACAAGAAACACAATAAACAGGTCCACCAACTAAATATACCTAATCAGCATCTGTTTCCAGAAAGTGCGAAATACCTTTTAGAGTCTATTCTCATTTCTGTTGATCTCATCCTTGGAAGTGTAATAAAATTTAAGGCTCGGCTTCCTTTGTAAGAGTCAGAGAGACGATCTGCCTAGCAGGTTGCAGAGGAAATCAGAATAAGAAAGCCGTATTTTTTTCTGACTCTCTTAATCAATCATTCTTCATTAAGCCTCTTTGTCTTTTCTGAGAAATTTATTTCCTTCCCTAAAATTAAATCAAAGAAATGTGGAGTTTTCACATATTTGTGAATTTTCCAAAATTTCACCTGTTATTGATTTCCAGTATCATACCACAGTGGCCAAGAAAACATGCTTGATATGATTTCAATCTCCTTAAAGTTGTTAAGACTTGTTTTGTGGCCTTGTGGCCTATATGATCTAACCTGGAACATGTTGTGTGTGTATTTGAGAAGTGTATTCTACAGTTGTTAGATTAAATGTTCTATATACGTCTGTTGAGTACATTTAGTCAAATGTGTAGCTCAAGTCAAATGTTTCCTTATTGATTTTCTGTCTGGACAATCGGTCCATTGTTGAAAGAGGGATGTTGAAGTCCCCTACTATTGTTGTATTGTAGTCTATCTCTCCCTTTAGATTAATATTTTTGCAACATAACTAATCATAGGAGAAATGCAAATTAAATCATCAATGAGATACTACCTCACACCTGTTAGAATGGCTATTATCAAGGAAAAAAAAGGATATGACAAGTGTTGGTGATAACAAGAGACAACAAATGTGGAGAAAAGGGAATCCTTACACACTATTGATGGAAATGTAAATTAGTACAGCCATTGTGGAAAATAGTATGGAGATTCTTCAAAAAATTAAAAATAGAACTGTCATATGATCCAGTAATCCCACTTCTAGGCACATAGCCAAAGAAAATGAAATTAGTATGTCAAAGAGATTTCTCCACTTCATGTTCATTGCCACATTATTTATAATAGCCAATATATCAAATCAACTTAAGTTGATCCATTCATTTGGATAGATCTGACAAATGAATGGATAAAGAAAATGGGGGTGTATGTACACAAAGGAATATTATTTGGCCATTAAAGAAAAAAAAATCCTATCATTTGCAAAAACATTTTATTTTTCCATAAGTAATTGGGGTACAGGTGGTATTTGGTTACGTAAGTTCTTTAATGGAGATCTGTAAGAACCCGGTGCACCCATCACCTGAGCAGTATACATTGCACCATATTTTTTATCTGTTATCCCTTCCCCCCAACTTCCTAAAGTTCATTGTATCATTCTCATGCTTTTGCATCCTCGTAGCTTAGCTCCCGCATATCAGTGAGAATATAAGATGTTTGGTTTTCCATTCCTGAGTTTACTTCACTTAGAATAATAGTCTCTAATCTCATCCAGGTCATTGCAAATGCTGTGAATTCATTCCTTTTTATGGCTGAATAGTATTTTATCATACACACACACACACACACACACGCACACACACACACACATATCAGAGTTTCTTTGTCCACTTGTTGATTGATAGGCATTTGGGTTGGTTCCATGAATTTGCTATTGTGAATTGTGCTGCTGTAAACATGTGTGTGCCAGTATCTTTTTTGAATAATGACCGCTTTTCCTCTGGGTAGATACCCAGTAGTGGGATTGCTGGATCAAATGGTAGTTCTACTTAAAGTTCTTTAAGGCATCTCCACACTGTTTTCCATAGTGGCTATACTAGTTTACATTCCCACCAGTAGTGCAGAAGTGTTCCCTGATCACCGCATCCATACCAACATCTACTGTTTTTTGATTCTTTGATTATGGCCATTCTTATAGGAAGAAGGTGGTATTGCACTGTGGTTTTGATTTGCATTTCCCTGATCATTAGTGATGTTGAGCATTTTCATATGTTTGTTGGTCATTTGTGTATCTTCATTTGAGAATTACCTGTTCGTGTCCTTAGCCCACTTTTGATGGGATTGTGTTTTCTTACTGATTCGTTTGAGTTCATTGTAGATTCTGGGTATTAGTCCTTTGTCAGATGCATNCTGGATCAAATGGTAGTTCTACTTAAAGTTCTTTAAGGCATCTCCACACTGTTTTCCATAGTGGCTATACTAGTTTACATTCCCACCAGTAGTGCAGAAGTGTTCCCTGATCACCGCATCCATACCAACATCTACTGTTTTTTGATTCTTTGATTATGGCCATTCTTATAGGAAGAAGGTGGTATTGCACTGTGGTTTTGATTTGCATTTCCCTGATCATTAGTGATGTTGAGCATTTTCATATGTTTGTTGGTCATTTGTGTATCTTCATTTGAGAATTACCTGTTCGTGTCCTTAGCCCACTTTTTGATGGGATTGTGTTTTTCTTACTGATTCGTTTGAGTTCATTGTAGATTCTGGGTATTAGTCCTTTGTCAGATGCATAGATTGTGAAGATTTTCTCCCACTCTGTGGGTTGTCTGTTTACTCTCCTGACTGTTTCTTTTGCTGTGTAAAAGCTCTTTAGTTTAATTAGGTCCAAGCTATTTACTTTGCTTTTATTGCCTTTGTTTTTGGGTTTTTGGTAATGCAGGATAGGTAGGCAGAAGGCTGCTTGAAGAAGAGGGGAAAATCTTGGTGGTGTGAGGACTTATTCTAGTCCGTGCAGCAATTTCTTTGAATCTATAAACAACCTCAGAACAATCTCAGTCATTTATGCCAATAAGGTTTATCTTTTCCTCAAGGTGGTTAGTCTTGGGAGGGAGAATAACCTGTCCACTCTGGGACAAAGAAAAGTCATGTTCCCTCATTAGTTGTAGATAATCTGAGATGACAAACATTCAGACTTCAGGTACGAGGAGTGGAGGGACTCCATCAGGACTTTGAATCCATCAGGACTTTAAATATTAGGCCTCATCTTTTCCTCTTGTTTGAGCTACAAGGTTTTCTATTTGTTAGGAAGATAAGATTTTCCTAAACTGAGGAGCTGATGGACAGAAGTAAAATGTGATGTTGGCCGGGCACAGTGGCTCACACCTATAATCCCAGCACTTTGGGAGGCGAAGGCGGGTGGATCACGAGATTAGGAGATCGACACCATCCTGGCTAACACGGTGAAACCCCGTCTCTGCTTAACAAAAAAAAAAAGGTACAAAAAATTAGCCGGACATGGTGGTGGGTGCCTGTAGTCGCAGCTACTCAGAAGGCTGAGGCAGGAGAATGGTGTGAACCCGGGAGGCGGAGCTTGCAGTGAGCCGAGATCGTGCCACTGTACTCCAGCCTGGGCGACAGAGTGAGACTGTCTCAAAAGAGAAAAAAAAAAGAAGTAAAATGTGATGTAAGGAAGACTGAATTTTTCTAGACACTAGAGATTCAGTAGTTAGTAGTACATAACATAAAAAGTCACTACCATCAAATCCATTTTTAAAGTATCAGAAGTGATAAGTTCTGTAAAGAAACTTCCTTTGCTGTTGGTTGAGGAAGGACTGTCTAAAGAGGTTGCATTTAGGCTGACACCTGAAAGACAAGGAGACAGCTAGGTAAAAATCTCTAGCATTCCTGGGAGAGGAAACAGCATGCAAAAGTCCTAAAATGGGGTAAGTTTGGCATATTTTAAGAGCATAGAGAAGGCTGGTAGCTGGAAGGGAGTATAGTGTAGTACAGGGGTTTCTTCAGGCTCAGAACTGCTGACATTTTAAAGTATTTATCAATAATTGAAGATAATATTAAATACCATGAATTAATCAAGAGAATTAACAGAACAACAAGAAATGTATAAGGTCTATGAGCACAAAACGATAATGCACTCCTCAAGGACAAAAGAAGTCGTGAACAAATGCAAAGATGAAAAGTATGAACTGGGAAGACACAATATCGCAAAGACTCAAAAGAATGTAAATTCTCCAAAGTCAATCAGTAGCTCTAATATGATTTCAATATTAATACCAATAGGATTTTATTCTTGCACCTGGACAAAGTAATGATCAATTCATATGAAAATATGAACAAGTCAAGAAAACTCAAAAACATTCTGAAAAATAAGAGTTAATGAAGAAGAACCAACCCTGTAAGATACTAAAACATATTATACAACCTAAATAATTATAGCATTGTGATACAGGCTCACGAAGAGGCAATGCTGTAACAAAATAGAATCCACTTATATAGGAGCCCAGCGCAGCTCAAGGAAGTCAGCCTGCCTCTGTAGACTCCATCTCTGGGGACAGGGCATAGCTAAACAAAAACCAGCAGAAATCTCTGCAGATGTAAAAGTCCCCATCTGACAGCTTTGAAGAGAACAGTGGTTCTCCCAGCACAGAGGTTGAGATCTGAGAACGGAGAGACTCCCTGCTCAAGTGGGTGCCTGACCCCTGAGTAGCCTAACTGGGAGACATCCCCCACTAGGGGCAGACCAACACCTCACACCTCACAGAGCGGGGTACACTTCTGAGACAAAGCTTCCAGAGCAAGAATCAGACAGCAATACTTGCTGTTCAGCAATATTCTATCTTCTGGAGCCTCTGCTGCTGATACTCAGGCAAAGAGGGTCTAGAGTGGACCTCAAGCAAACTCCAACAGACCTGCAGCTGAGGGTCCTGACTGTTAGAAGGAAAACTAACAAGCAGAAAGGATACTGAAACCAAAACCCCATCAGTACATCACCATCATCAAAGACCAAAGGCAGATAAAATGACAAAGATGGGGAAAAAGCAGAGCAGAAAAGCTGGAAATTCAAAGAATCAGAGTGCAACTCCCCCTCCAAAGGAATGCAGCTCATCGCCAGCAACGGAACAAAGCTGGACAGAGAATGACTTTGACAAGTTGAGAGAAGAAGGCTTCAGTCGATCAAACTTCTCAGAGCTAAAAAGGAGGAACTATGTACCTAGCGCAAAGAAACTAAAAACCTTGAAAAAAGAATGGATGAATGGATAACAAGAATAATCAATGCACAGAAGGCCATAAAAGAACTGATAGAGATGAAAATCATAACACGAGGACTACGTGACAAATACACAAGCTTCAGTAACCGATTCGATCAACTGAAAGAAAGGGTATCAGTGATTGAAGATCAAATGAATGAAATGAAGTGAGAAGAGAAGTGTAGAGAAAAAAGAGGAAAAAGAAATGAACAAAGCCTCCAAGAAATATGGGATTATGTGAAAAGACCAAATATACGTCTGATTGGTGTGCCTGAAAGTGACAGGGAAAATGGAACCAAGTTGGAAAACACTCTGCAGGATATCATCCAAGAGAACTTCCCCAACCTAGTAAGGCAGGCCAACATTCAAATTCAGGAAATACAGAGAATGCCACAAAGATGCTCCTCGAGAAGAGCAACTCCAAGACACGTAATGGTCAGATTCACCAAAGTTCAAATGAAGGAAAAAATCTTAAGGGCAGCCAGAGAGAAAGGTCGGGTTACCCACAAAGGGAAGCCCATCAGACTAACAGCAGATCTCTCGGCAGAAACTCTACAAGCCAGAAGAGAGTGGGGGCCAATATTCAACGT